>NC_061825.1:1458116-1463116 GCF_019202785.1 Penaeus chinensis
TGCAGCTTCATGATACTTTGTATTATATTTAGGGATATAACTGCCTTAACTGAAAGTATATCAGCTTGTGCAATGCAATCGTTTTGAACTGTTAAAGGCTGCAGCGCTATTTGCGCACGAAAACCCCGACAGCGTGAGGTGAGAATTGCAAGAAAATGCCGAGAAAAAGGGAGATCACATATAAACAAAAAAGAAAGAAAAAAGAAGCTGTGAGTCACTTTGAATTAACCGAGTTTGTGTTTGCAACAGATCTATCAGGCTTAAAAATCATATTTTGGAAGAGCAAGGTGACCATTCGAGAGGCTTTTCCGAAGAAACGAGAAGCGAACAAATTAGAACTTAGTACTATTAAGCAACTCCCGTCTTTTTGTCGAGATAGAGCAGTGCCGCCAACGCCGCCAACTTGGTCCTCACTCTCCCTCGTCTACGTATTTCGAGAGGCATAAAGGCTCATGTCTGAATCACCAATAATATCACGGCTGTCGTTACTTCACTACTGTCGGAGTTTCGCCAAATCTGCGTTACTTTTTCTCGGCGTAAGGAGCAGGGGACTCGGAGGAAGCGGCTGACTGACACTGTACTCTGAGCAGCTGGGTGGGCGCTAGTGCACTTGGTGGAAGTAGTTGTTGGTAACATGTTCCCAGGTGACATGAGACTCTGTAGCCACATACTGAACCCCACCTGCTTCAGATGGTATTCTCAGCACCTCTTTTCAACGCTCGGACCTGACCAGTACCTCCTTCCTCAGTACTCACCCGTAGTTTCGCTGATCTTGTCTCAACAACAACAACATCGTCAGCCTCGTCGCTGCGAACGCCAAACCATTCCTCCCTCCCCTTATCCCCCCGCTTTCTCCCCAATCTCCTCCTCCTCCTCCTCCTCCTCCTCCTCCTCCTCCCTTCTCCTCCTCCTCCTCCTCCTCCCTTCTCCTCCTCCTCCTCCCTTCTCCTCCTCCTCCTCCCTTCTCCTCCTCCTCCTCCTCCCTTCTCCTCCTCCTCCTCCTCCCTTTCCCCCTCCTCCTCCTTCTCCTCCTCATCCTCCTCCACCACCACCACCACCACCACCACCACTACCTCCTCATCCTCCCTCCCTCCCTCCCTCCCTCCCTCCCTCAGTGGCGAGCGGACGCCGCGAGTTTGGTTCAACGGCTCTGTCTTGGGTGGGGTGTTTACAGCGCTACTCCCGGACCCAAACACGGGATAGAACCGTATCCAAAGGAGTTTGTGGCACGATCGTCGATTCGCGAGAGCCGTGCGAGTGTGATGGTGAGCTGGAGTCGACGTGAAGTGCGTTTCATAGGGAGTGGCATCTTCTAAGGAGAATGATAGTGAACTGTGGTTCGGTGCCGTTGGTGGTGTCAGGCGTATGTCCAGTGCCCTGATGCAGGACCGTGAGGGTACTCCGTCGGCAGAACCGTCAAGTCTCTTGGCCTTTTCTTCGCCATGCTCGCGCCCAGTGTGGACAAGTGCCTCGTGTGTGTGTGTGTGTGTGCCTCTTAAAATTAATTGTGTAACCGTGCACTCCCCTGTGTCCCCCTGCCCACCTCATGTACTCCACAAACGTTTCCGTTGGCTTCTGGAGTCATGCGTGTAAACACAACCACCTGGGGGATATTTGCACCCATTTCCCATTATTTACTCAGTCTCCAGCATGACATATCAGATACTGACATCTTGCTGGTCGTGACGTTGTCCCGCACATGATTCCGTGGCCCAGGCTCGAGTCGGTCTCGCAATGCAGCCCTGTATTTTATTTATATCACACCTTTTCTTTCCCCGCGTCATTTTCCTTACGTCATTTTCCCTTGTCCTCTCGCGCGTCCTCCGTGTAACCAAGGAGCTGCAACTGGCGGGTTGTGGTGCTGCAGTGTGGCTGCTGCCACATAAAGGTGGCTGGCCGCTGCTCGGTTCCTGTTTATCTGCACCACTGGCCATTCCGCGGACCGCTGTGTCCTATGTGCATTTGTGAAAATATCTCATTTCCAGAGGAAAATGAAGGTGATCGTTTGTTTGTGATGGTCGTGGTGTATGCAAAGAGTATGAGGACTATTTTCCTGGCTTCGAATACCAGCACGGTGTTATCCCGGTGTGTCCTGAAAACAACCACCCCGCTCGGACGCACACGTCGAAAGTACCCATATGTCTTCATTCGTGTCCCATTTGGCATGCTCCCAGCGAGTTCGTTGACCTCAGTTATTGTGCCGTGAACGCAAACAGGGATGCTGGAGGTGCCACAAGGGCCAGGATCCAATGTCCACTGGGTCATCCTAGACAGCAGTGCTACTCACGTTAACCGCGTGTACACGTGAGTCACTCGCAATTGGCACATATGAACCGGGTAGCCTCATAACCGAGATTCTAGGATGCCACGTGGGTTGGCCTGAACTGTCTCTTTGCAAACCGTCACCTTATGATGGCACAGGAGCGAGCCTGGGGTGCCACATCAGTCGCCCTCAGCCTCCCGTGACATAGGTGCTGGGTGCAAAAACTTCAATGATAAAAATGGATGAAACGTGCAGTCCGATTGCAATCTGTGAGAACCTTGCTGAAGTGACTGATCGTGAGATTACTTTGTCGTCTGATTGATATGTTGCTTAAGTGACATTGCATTTGAGGAAAAGAATCGTAAAACATCACACCGACTATAAACATCTTTAACGCAATGGAAATATGTGATTTCATTAGTTTGAAAATATTGGTGCGTGTTAGTGGAAAAGCTTCGCATATATAAATACCGAATGTTAAAAAGTTAAAGATGATACAGTCATTACATAGCTGTGTGTGCTAACAGATTTGATGGTGTTATTTGTTGTTAATTGCAGTGATGAGCAGACCGGGTATCTTTTTATTTGTTATTTTATATGTGTAATTTGTTATGTATGTTGATACAGGTGGTTATGGTGACTGAGTGTAGTATGGTAGTCCTGGCACAACCCCCCTGTTTTAATTAAATTTGGTTACCAGAAATCGGAGAAAATTATAGAGCATTATGGTTTTTGTGGGCAGTATAGAATATTGTGCTGCTTGCAAAGTGCTGTGCATTGGTGCTTGTATGGTGGGGCTCATGTAGTGCTGTGTATGGTGATCCTTCCGAAAAGTGTGTTTATTGACGGTCGTGAGGATAGTGTCATAGACAGTAGTCCGGTTTTGGAGTGTATTGGAAAATAGTGAATGGTGCTGTAGTGTTGTGGTTCCTGTTACTGATATTGTGCTCTGGACAACATGGTGCTGCTAGGCAATGCATTGGAATGTTATGGTGTGTTATAGTGATGCTGGACTGGTATTTGCTCTTTGCCAGAGGTAATGATACTGCTGAATAGTCTAATGACTTATTGATTTTATTTTAATTTAGCTGGAATTTGTGAGTTTTTATGCATATATGAATGGATGTACAGCTGCATAGACACACTTTTGACTATATATATATATATATATATATATATATATATATATATATATATAATTTATATATATATATGTGTGTGTGTGTGTGTGTGTGTGTGTGTGTGTGTGTGTGTGTGTGTGTGTGTGTGTGTGTGTGTGTGTGTGTGTTTGTATGTTTGTTTGTGTTTGTGTGTGTGTAATATATATATATATATATATATATATATATATATATATATATATATATGTGTGTGTGTGTGTGTGTGTGTGTGTGTGTGTGTGTGTGTTTGTGTTTGTTTGTGCTGAAATATACATAGGTATAAATATAGATCTATAGGCCAGTGTGTGCCAAAATCCTTACACATAAATATACATTAACATGCATACAAATAGTGGTAATATATGTACGTAAAAACATATGTGCACATATATATGTATATGTATGTGTGTGTATGTATGTATGTATATATATATTATATATATATATATATATAATATATGTATATATATATACACATATATGTATGTGTGTGTGTGTGTGTTTAATAAATATGTATATATATGTATATATACACACACATGTATGTTTTTATATATATATATATATATATATGTATATATATGTGTGTATATATATGTATGTGTGTATGTATGTATGTGTATATATATATATGTATATATGTATATATATACATATGTAGAGACAGACAGACAGATAGACAGACATATATATATATATATTTATATATATATATATATATATATATATATATAGTGTCTATGTGTGTGTTTGTGTGTGTGTGTGTGTGTTTATAGATATATATGTATATATATAAATATTCTTATGTGTATTTATATCTACATATGCATGCACACGTATACATAAACTTTATATAAACGTGTGTGTGTGTGTGTGTGTGTGTGTGTGTGTGTGTGTGTGTTTGTGTTTGTGTTTGTGTAAGGGAAATCTTGCCTATATTGTTAGTATTGTTGCTCAGATCTAAATTTGGTCTAGTAAGGAGACGGAAGTTGGTGTCGTAGTTGATATAGAGTTACTTCGACTTTTCGATATGGGCATTGGCATCTGTCTGTAAATGGAAAGGGAAACAAATAACGACAAAAGAGGAAGGAGGGTAGAAGCAATTGAATGTGAGGAATCGAAAATAAATTCTATAACTGAATGGTGAAACGGATCATTGGAACATATGAAATAGTCCACATACTGCTAGTCATACCCACTTGTGTAAATTATCTGTACATTGAAATGTGCTCCAGAACGTAATTAGTGTGCAAACAGTGACAGAACGAGGGAATAACGAACAAACGTTTGGTGTAACAGTGCCTTCGTTATTGTGTTAAAGGAGTGTGTTTCTGCTTCATCTCCAGTCCATCAAAAGGTGAGTATTTTTTTTTTCTTCTCTCTCTTTTTTTCTTTTTTTTTTGTGTTGGCATTATTCGTTGGAAGATTGTAGAGGGTTTGTGGTTGTTGTGCATGATCACACTCATGGGAGGCGAGAAAATCAGAGTCTTTAAATGATCACACTGTTGCATAATGTACTGCCTAGTGACCAACGAGAAACGATACTGGATAGACTTATCTTTGCAGTCGGACAGGCG
>NC_061825.1:1480616-1515616 GCF_019202785.1 Penaeus chinensis
CAAGCACCAGAAGAGACGGTAAAGTGCCTGAGCGGGGATGCATGGGGAAAGGGTGGGAGTTGGGTAAAGGTATGGGTTGCCAAAGGGTGGCGAAGGGTGGGGGTTTGGGAAAGGAGGGGAGGGGGGGGGGGAGGGTTGGCAAAAGCACATAAACGGAGAGCAGTATTATGGACTGACAGGTGTACTTTACCGTGAGTGTGGGCCCTGTTCTAAAGCAGTGTTCTCTCTGGTGGCCTTTGGTATAGCTCGCCCTCCACCTCTCTCTCTCTCTTTCTCTCTCTCTCTCTCTCTCTCTCTCTCTCTCTCTCTCTCTCTCTCTCTCTCTCTCTCTCTCTCTCTCTCTCTCTCTCTCTCTCTCTCTCTCTCTCTCGTAATATTTATCAATTTTATTTTTTATCCTTTCTTTCCTGTCCTCACCCCGTCTTCCCCATGTGTACTGCCTACAGAATGATGTAAACAATTCCTCACATAGCGCAGCTTGTAACAAAGGCTTCTGGGACGTGTACGCTCTGCAAGTCGACCCTCGGCCGGCCCCCATGGTTACTGGGGACCGGACCCTTTGCCACTCCTTGCCCCCTCCCCCCCCTCGTCCGCTGTCCCCTGGCTATTCTTTCTTTGGGCTACCCTTTCCGCGCGCTGTCCCTCCCTCACCTGTTAAATACTGGACTGGTGGCCCCTCACCTGTTAACTTTATCCAGCTGTATGCAGGCTCTCTACTTTTCTCTCCCTATATCACTATTTTTTTCTGTCTCTCTTTGTCTGTCAGTCTATCTCTGTCTGCCTATGTATTTAACGGTTTATCAGCCTCTGTATGTATGCATCCACCTATCTGCGTCTGTATCTATCTGTCTATCTGTTTGTCTATCTGGGTGGAGCTGTCCGCCTGCCTCCCACCCCATTCTCTGTCATACCTTCACCCCCCCCCCCCCCCCCTTCCTGCACCCCTCATACCATCGTCTGTCTTTTCCCGGATTTCTACCTCTGCCCATTGCCCCTTGTTCACGGTAGCCATTACTCCTTGTTTGGATATGGTATACTATTCTCTGCTGTGTCAATGATTGATTCTCATGTCGATCACTTACACTATCGCCCCTTCTTGCTCCCCCCCCCCTTCTCCCCCCTTTCCACTCGACTGTTCCATTTTCCTATCCCCCCCCCCCCCTTCCAGTTACTGTCCTTCTTGTCTTTAATTCTTAATACATGTGCCTTGCAACATTTTTATTGTCGCTGGTTGCAGGTTTTCCATTGCATTAGGTAGACGATAGGGTTTTGCTTCTGTTTGTCTATGGTCAAGTTCTATTTTACATTTTTATGTCGTTACTTTTGTCTCTCTTTCTCTCTATCTTTATTGTTCTGTTCCCTTTCATCTCTTTCCCTGCCTCTTGCGTTCTGCATTTTTTCAGCTTTCCCCGCGTCCTCTCCAATTTCTGTTTCCCCTTTGCTACCCCACTTCCCCTCCCACTCCTTCGGACCAGGCTCTCCCTTGATCCTCCTCCGAACCTGGTGGAATTCTCTCTCCACCGCATTTATGTCTACCTCCAACGCAACCTCCAGCTGTTCTGTCACTTCTCCCTTCAGTTTTTCCTTCCGCGTCTGTGTCCTGCAAGACGACCGGCTGGACATATTTCAGGAGGGTTCGAAGGGAAATCGAACGTGGCCACACTCGCAGCCGTACGACCCCAAGCGAGCTGCTGCTCTTACTTAAAAAGCTCTGCCAAAACACGAGTTCCGACATGAGTAACAACCAAAGTCACTTGGGGAGCGAGCGGGATCACAGTCACGGTGCTAGAATGTTCCACGGCACGTAATTCTCACTCTTTTCCGGCCTGTTTATGGCTGTCTATCTGCGGCGAAGCGATGTCTGGAAGGATGCAACTCCGAGATGAAAAACTGCAACTGAACCGTGAAGGTTGTATTTTTTCTTTGTCACATGGGCTTTCTCCTTTAAGGCAACCTAAACGTTACTTATCGTGTTACCTCCCACATACACATTGACTCTTCCATCACGCTTAGCTCATGTGCAGCCTCCGTATCTCTGTCCGAGGTAAGCACAGTTCCACCCTCCATCCACACGGCGTGGGTGACGCTCCACATGCCGCGCTCTCCTCCAAAGCTAAACCAATGCCGCGTCCCCTCGGCTGCACATCCTTCCTATCTGCCGTCGCCTCTTCCTGGCCCCGGTGCCCCCTCCGAGTCGTCTTACTCGCGACCCCCCAACTGCTAGTAAATCCTCCTACTACCCCCTCCTTCTCCTCCTCCCTTTCTCTCTTCCTCCTCCTGCTCCTCCTCCTACTCCTCCTCCCACCCCAGTACCATCGCCTTCCCCGCCCCATCCCACCGGGTCCCGCCCAACATCCCCCAGAGGCCCGTACGTTCTCCCTCTCTAGATCCCTCCCACCTCCCCCCCAGGAATCGTCACCGCCCGCCCCCGCACCCTTGTCGCCCCATGGCCCCCCTCCCTTGGCCCTCTCAGTTGCCTTTAATTCTTGTGTCCCCCCTCGTCTCCCCCGCCCTCGTCACCTTTGCAGCGTGTATGCAGGATGCCACGAGACAATTTTTAAATTGCGTTTACCCGCTTACAGTATCTGGCCGCGACACACAATGGCAGGAGGAACTTGTGCTGTGCTAGGACCCGTTGCTGAACTTTAAGTGAGCCTTCGTGTGCATCGGATAGGGGCTTTCGTGCAAGTAGACTAAACTTTCATTCTGGTTCGCAAGGTGGCCGCAACCAAGCCTGGAGTTCCTCACCAAAGTAATGACGTCACGGCGTTACGTCATCTTTTTATACTTGTAAGTAAGTAAAAGGTGGCTGTTAGCGACCGTTGGAAAGTGGTGTTAACCAGAAGTGTATAAGCGTTGTACAGCGAGTGTGTAATGGCGTGGAGTGGCGAGACTGAGCGTGGCCGCAAGACGCGCTAGCGGAAGGTCGTCGTGCTTGAGGTTAGCGGCGCCGGCCCGCTGTCGTCTGCGGCGCGGCCTGCTTGCTCGCTATCGTCCGCTGCCGCTCGCCGCACGATCCGCCGCTTCCCGCCGCCGGCGTCACCTATCGCTTGCTTTCTTCTCGAATGGAGCGGCTCGAGTGGAGTTTTTTGTGAAAATAGAAATACATCAGAGAAACAAAGAGGCAGAAAGAAAAGAAGGGAGGAAAGGAGGGAGTGAACGAAGGAGGGCGAGCGAACGGGAGGGAGGGCGGCCGGCCGGGAGGAGGGAGGGAGTGAGTGAGAATCGCTTCGGTAGTTCTGCACCTAAAATCCGAAAATTGCGATCGTTTCTGCTGTATATGTTACAAAACTAACGCAAAGAGGCTTGGCCAGTGCAGACACCCAGTGAGTCTCAGTTTCTGCATGACGAGACGAAACCGTCGGAGGTTTCGCCAGTCGTCCGTCCGTGCATCGATAGGAGCGCTGCTTGCCACTGAACAACACGCTCATTAGTGATGGCGCTTTTCTAGCCCAAAAGTCTTGTGCTTAATGGATGCTATTGTAGCCAGTCACATGTAACATTACCGTCAACATTAAACGGTTCGAGTTTAATCCGACGAAGCACGCACGGGGCCGACCATCGCGGACGGTCGGTTCACATCCGCCTGCAGTCGCCAGAGCGCGATCATTAGCCAAGCAGAATCGATCATTAACGGCCAGGCCCTGATTAGCAGCCTCTCCTTATCATAAGCTGTCGCATTACGAACAACACGTACGCCATGCTAGTTCAGAACACCGTGCATTATATATACACCATCTGTTGGAACTGACCATTACTTCACGGTTTACAGAGTGATAGGGCAGTTGTTAAATTTCAGATTTAACTAAAAGTGATGGAAACAGAACACTGTTATTTACCACGGAGTGTGCAGTGGCATTGTTTTAAAGACTGTTAGAGCACAACACATTGGGCTTTTGCAATGCACTCGAGTGAACAGAAAGCACTGTGGGTCAGGAAGGGACCAAAGACGGGCACTGGGAAGCACAGGAGAATCAGCAAAGGTGCTAAGAGTTCTAAAAGCACTCACTGAAGGGTCTCTGCAGAGCACCGAACAGAGCGCCAGCTGCCTGTGCCATCACACTTACTCACGGCATGACGTCTGCGGCTTTCCCTGGCATTGTGCTGTATGTCCTCGTCTTCGTCCGGGGAAAATGAGAGAGAGAGGCTGGGCCAGGAAGGAAGAAATCCAAACCGGGAGAGAAGAAAATAGGAGAATAGGTATAGTAAGCGAAGGGGGGAGGAGGGGGCAGACGGGCGAGACTCAGTCAGTAGCGGCAGTGTACTCCATTTTAAAGAGTGAATAATTGTGCGAGTTTTTAGGCAGTGGTCGGGTTGGCAGGTGGCGGGGCGGGCGGTTGCAGGGCACTGCGCAGTCGTCACAAACAGCCGTCAGTAGTGTCATCCGTGATGCCCCCGAGGGCTCGCACAATCAGGTTGTAGGTCACAGTGACACAAACGGGGGTTTTCCGGGGATCCCCGCCCCCCAAGTCTCGTTCCCTCTAATACGCAGCCCCCGAATTGCCCCCCTCCCCCTATCCCATCCCTACTCAGGACGGGGTGTTGGTTAGTAGCGTGGAGGGAGAGGAGAAAGGGACGCATGGCGGCAGGTCCCCCAACCCGCCACACCCCGCCTCCGCTGCAGCCACAGTCTGGATAAGGGGGGCGGGGCGCCCAGCCCCCCACCCCCACCCAGCAGGACACGCGGCCGACGTACCATTGGCCCCAGACTATTTTAATTACGAGCCGAGTGTGTAGAGACGTCACGTGATGTGATGGCCAGTTGTAGGGGCGGAGTTAGTGTACTCTGAGGCGGAGCCGGGCGGGCGAGAGGCGGAGTCGGCAGCTGAGAGGTGGAGTCCAGCGCGCGGGAGGCCACCAGGCTCCACCCATACCACTAGTCCCGCCCCCCAGGGGAGGAGCGCGGCCAGATGCAGCGCCGCGTCCCCCGCCCGCTTCAGTTCCGCCGCGTCTGTCTTGTGAGCCACACGTTGCGCTCTACCTCCCACACCTGCACGCCCACACTAGTGCTGTATCTCACGCCCACGCACGCCCACACCCACCTGCCATAGTGTGTGAATTGGTGGCTCCATTTTTGCCGTATAAGCTTGTGGAAGAAGTCTCTTGAGGCATGTGTGACCGACGTATCGGAAAATGTGGAGTGGCGAATCAAAGGGTCGTGCCGTGTACGTACGTACGATGTGGTGTGAAGGTGCACGAGCTGAGTGCCCGGCCGTGCTGTGTTTCCCGTTTTTATGATATAACAGCTTGAAGTTTAGATCTCTAGACTGATGTACGTTGTGTCTATCTGTATCTGCCACGCCCGGCCCCAACCGCCTCTCCCTGTCTGGCGG
Source organism: Penaeus chinensis (assembly GCF_019202785.1). Classification (NCBI taxonomy): domain Eukaryota; kingdom Metazoa; phylum Arthropoda; class Malacostraca; order Decapoda; family Penaeidae; genus Penaeus; species Penaeus chinensis. The sequence continues at coordinate 1,485,950 of NC_061825.1, forward strand.
GCTGCAACGCCGCCGCCGCCGACACACCACTCCTGCGGTCGGTCGGTCGGTCGGTCGGCAGCGCTGGCTGCTTCAGTACGGGCAGTGGCGGCGGAAGATTGGAGCGCAGCAGTGTTAGTTGTGCTCTCAAGTTTTGTGCAGCGGGGATGAAGGCGGTGCTGGAGGCACGGCGTGGTAGCGACAGGACAACGTACAAATGTCTCGATAGCAACACCTGTGTACGCATCTTTGACACCGGCCGGTCCGAGCTCAGCGGCGGCGGCGGCGGCGGCTGCGACGGTGGCGGCGTCGGCCGGCGGCGGCTAGCGGCGGCTAGCAGCGGAGCCTAGGACGTCGGGAGCTGTGGGGACGGTTTGGAGCGTAGTGGGCGTCTGGGTGGACCCGGCGGGCGAGGCGGGGATGTGCAGGACAGTGGTGGTGGTGGAGGTAGTGGCGCCGCCGGGCTGCGCCGCCTTGCCACGCAGGACCGCTGCTAGTGGGCGCCGCGGTAACAGCGGAGCGGCGGCGCTGCGACCGCTACCACCGACCCGTGCGGCGCGACCCGACCCGCTCCACCGACACCCGACATAGTTTTTTCCGACTGCGAGTGCAATGGTCAGACGAAGAGTTGAGCAGGTGGCGCATGTGGTGCGAAGTTGCCCGCACAGTGGCGCCGCCCTGCCTTGTGATAGTGATGTGTACATAACCCTGTGTAACAAGTGCTCAAGTGCAAATAGTGTAAAACAAGTGATAGTGGTGACTTGCCAGTCAGGAACATGTGTACAGGTAAGATGCCCCCTCTTTCATTTTTGGTGTTCATAGGCGTCTTAGCTTAGTCTGATAGGCTTAGATGATAGTGCCTCATTACCCGCGGTGCACCTTCTTCGTTTTTTTCACCCATTTCCACCTGCTGACACCACCTGCCCCCACTTACTCCAGGATACCAACCCACCACAGTGCGACTGCCCTAACTCCATCCTTCACTGTCCTTAGTCCCTATCCCCAGTCAACACTAACTTATATTAGTTAGCACAAGCACATACAACACTACCGTGTTTTGCAGTGCCTCTCCAGTTGAAGTGCCCCCACCCCCGAAATGAAGTGTTAACTTAATTTCAGTGACTCTCTCTCTCTCTCTCTCTCTCTCTCTCTCTCTCTCTCTCTCTCTCTCTCTCTCTCTCTCTCTCTCTCTCTCTCTCTCTCTCTCTCTCTCGCTCTCCCCCCCTCCCCCTCCCTCCCTCCCTCCTTCCCTCCTTCCCTCTCCCTCCCTCCCTCCCTCTCCTACATGTTTCTATTAGTGTGAATATCGGTTTGATAGTCTGAATCTTAGCAGCTACACTCTAAAAGAAATATGTTATTTTTTACCGACAGCCGTTTCGGTTTTTTTTTTTTTATTATTATTATTATTTTTTTTATTTCTAAACATTCACACATAGCTCAAAACACTCAATTCCCTTCGCTGTGCCGTATGACCGATTTTTTTTTTTTTTTTCTTCTTCTTCAGTGTTACAGTTTGCCATGTTAGTGCTTACCAGTTCCCACCAGTTGCCTGCACTCCCCATACTCCCCTACCCGTGTAATACCCCCTACCGCCATGCGAGCCAGACTTTGTCTCCCCGCCTTCCTACTTCCCCGTCCTTTGCCTTCCCGCCGTACCCCCTCTTGCCTTATTTTCTCCCCAGCCTCTGCTCCATCTACTCCTCTCTCTCCTCCCAGTGTCTCTCCCCAGCCGGTTGGGGAGTTCGTTCTCCCGGCGGCCGTCTCTGTGGCAAGTCTGTAAATCCCGCATGAAGCTCCCTGACTGATGTTCCGGGTCGAAAATAATCGTTATCCTGGGATGATTTAAGCGTGGAAGAAAAAAAGAAGGGGTTCTGATGGTTTTATTCCATTCTGTCACGAAAATGGAATGAAGAAAGATGCATATTTTAGTCGGACATGGGCAGCGTGCAGGGCTCAGCTGGGCGGTGAATATCGACCAACAGAAAATGGGCTTAGTGACCGGTTGTGGTGAACTTCACACAGAAAATGGGTTGCGTGGAGTGTGCATGACCCCGCCTCGCCCGCCATCCACCAGTCACACCACCACCACCACCAACAGCGCTACACTTTGTGCTTCATGCCCGGAAACTTTATTAGCGTGCCGTAGATTAATTTCGCTATTTATTTATTACTTTTTTAATTAGGAGTGGTCTGACGAAGTGCTGGCTTTAGTTCGGGATGATGAACATTGCCATTTTTTTCACGGAATTTTCATTTTTTTTCTTTTGTTTCCTTTACGCAGCACATGATAAGGATATTCGTTGGAGATGCCTTGACTGGTGCAACGCGCACTTAGTCACCCAATCGAGCCATACTCTGAAGTAACAATATATCAGGCTATATCAGACTAAGCTTTTAACCGGCCAATTTCTCCATTAGTTTTGTTTTCACTTACTCTCACTCTTTCTCTGGCAGCTATTATTCGATTCGCTCTCACTTTCATCCGCACGCACGCACATACGTAAAAACTCTCGCGCTCTCTCGCACTCGCAGACACACGTGCTGTACAAGGTTTATTCGGGACTAATATCCAGAAATATGTCCGGATTGTAAAGCTACTCGAGCACGGCATCGTATTGATTCTAGTGGATCTATTTAGCCCACCATAGTGCATGTCCCAAGTGCCATTACCGCCACCTTCCCAGAGGGCGCGAACTTGGGTTTCGCGGCGTACATCTGGCAGAGCTGCCCGTGACGCGTCATATGTGTTACGTCATCGCGCGGTGGAGTGAACAGGGTGTAACGCCCCGAGAGGATTTTTGAAAATTGGTGTACATTTGCGAAGACTGTTTGCGCGCTCGACATGGAAACTTCGCCAAAGACAAGTTGTTGTGTTAACGCGAGATGGTAGGGCTCGACATACTCCCGTGTTTGCATGCTTTGTCTTGCTCTTAGTGAAATATATAATGGAGTGTAAAGGTGAACTTTGTACGGTGTAACAAGATATGTGATAAATGCGAAGAGAATGTGTTCGTGAGAGGGTAGTTTCTTTGGAACGTGTCTTCGTATAAAGTTGCAAGAGATATTTTATGGAAAAATCCATGGGTGGAAGGATAGACAAAAGAATGTGAAGGTTAGAGCTACCGGCCATTGCCAGCCTTCAGTGAAAGCAGTGCAATGCCTTCATACTGAAACGTCACCACTCAGTATGACTTCGGTGTTCGACAGAGCCATGGGCATCCTGTTTATGTTGACGCCGAGTGGCCTAATGAAAACTAATGGCACCTTTGGGCGACGGAAGGTGCCAGCGGTGGAAGTGAGGCCCTCTCGGCGACCCTCGTTTCCCTGCACGGCCTTCTTCACTGCCAGAACCTTCCTTTGTGCCACGCCTCCCCTCGCCTGGACTGCCACGGGTGTCTCGTCACAGCCATTCCGTGTACGAAATCTTCCTTCACGTTGTCCTTTCTCTCGGTGCTTTTTCTTGTTCCGTGCTATTTTTCTTCTCATTTAACGTTTTTCATCGGTCATTGTCCTTTCACTATCTTCTACATCCCCACTCATCTGAGGCCTAACTTGACCATTTTTTCGAGTGTGTTTCGTGAAGTGTCCTAAGATAGAAGCAAATATGACATGAAAAGGAATTTTTATTTTGGGTTTTTAGGAGAGTGAGAGAGAGGATATATCTTGTAATGATAGAAAGAAAGAGAGGGGGAGACTGAGAGAAGAAGAGTCGAGAGACTAACACACAGACAAAGATAGAGGGAGACCGATACAGAGAGCAGGTGCAGGGAAAATATATGATGTGAACGAAGGCAGGTGTGCTGGGTATGGCTGGAGAAGCTGGTTGATAAGGACTTAGAAGATTTGTAGGCAAGGGTGGTGCTATCAGGTTGGAGAGAAGGAGTGATATTTCATTGTAAGTTATTGTGGATGGAAGAGGAGTTTAAGAAACATAGGGTTTAAAGAAGTGATGGTAATAGGTGAAATCAAAAAGGAATGCTAGTGTAGAATGTTTGTGTGTGTGTGTGTGTGTGTGTGTGTGGGTAGGTGTGTAGACGCGTGGAGGTGTGTGTGAGAGAGAGAGAGAGAGAGAGAGAGAGAGAGAGAGAGAGAGAGAGAGAGAGAGAGAGAGAGAGAGAGAGAGAGAGAGAGAGAAAGAATTAACGAGAGAAAAACATTACCATGCTAGAAATTTGCGAAAGAGGGACCAGAGGAGGTAAGGCGAATGTTTAAGATTTGGTGTTAGAAGAAGCAGCATTTACGAGAAGGGCGTGGAATTATAAATAAGATGATAAAGATAGCAAATAATGTGTGAAAGATGAAAGGCAAGGGATAAATAGAAGGGAATATGACAGGAGATGCTAAGTTATGAGAAGAGAGATAGCATAGATAGGAGCCAAGATGAGGAAATACACACACACACACACACACACACACACACACACACACACACACACACACACACACACACACACACACACACACACACACACACACACACACACACGCCTGCAGACAAAGATCGGCTGCACTGTGAACCAAATTCAAAGCCTCACTACTGTATGAATCAGGGTTATTTTTGTAGCGATTCACACATAATTGTGGTTGATCCTTCTCCCACTGATATGTTTCTACTGTGCTGACAAAGTTGGAGTGCGGGGGGGGGGGAGGGACACAGGAGTTCAGTGTTGAGACAGACAGACAGACAGACAGACAGACAGACATACTAGACTGTACTAACAGCCATGAAGAGAAAGAGAGAGAGGGAGAGAGAGAGAGAGAGAGAGAGAGAGAGAGAGAGAGAGAGAGAGAGAGAGAGAGAGAGAGAGAGAGAGAGAGAGAGAGGGTAGAAATTGATTTAGTGGAACAGACCGGCAGGAACGTGTGGGTGAGAGGCGTCAGATTTATAGCGAAGGCTCGGTGTGGGGAGAAGAAGGAAAAAAACACAAACCAGTAGATGGTAAAGCAGTCTTCATCTATCGACTAAAATAGCGGAGGAGAAGAACAAAGAAGAACTGCAATGCTGCTGTGAAAGTATGGTTGGAAGTGCAAATGTTGATCATAAAGGGAATATTTCAGGTAAAAGGTGATGGCAGGGGGTAAAAGGGGTGTGTGTTTATTAGTATAAGAGATGGGGAGAAGTAAGGGGAAGAGAGAGAGAGAGAGAGAGAGAGAGAGAGAGAGAGAGAGAGAGAGAGAGAGAGAGAGAGAGAGAGAGAGAGAGAGAGAGAGCTAGGTTGTTCGCTTAATCGGTTTCATTCATAAAGGTTTCGAGTTGTGTCCCGTGTCATCCCCCAAGACGTGGTATCTCCCCGAGAGACAGTTCACGAGAGAGATCCTGAGAGGAGCTCCCGGTCTCTAACCTTACAAAACCCGTTCCATACACGAATCTGCTTTTTGAGCCCTATATGTATGTACGTTAAATACTTTTTTCTTATTAATTTTTTTGTGTGTGTGTATGTATGTATGTATGTAAAAGTATTTTTTGTCCTCAGCTCTCGTTCTCTCAGGAAATGTTGTCAAGAAAACTTTCAACCCTGAATTATTCAAATGCGGACTTTATATCCCATATACTTCGTGATATATCGATTCCACCAGACAAAGGAAATCGGAAAGTTCAATATATTTATCCAAAACAAGGCAGGGAATGGAGTCATAATTATGGCGCTAGTGGGGTTCCAATACCGCAGAAAAATATGTGTTGTTATTATGACTGGACATCCAATAACTATATAGGAGCCACAAAGAGACCCAAACTCATCTAGAATTGGACTGGGAAATCCAACGTGGACCTGTGACCCAGTTTTCGGACGTACTCTGCAGGAGGAGGAAAAAACAATAGAGAAAGAAACTCACTGAATAATGTGAGCGAGTACTTACAAGACACTTTCACGACCTATAATTTGCAGGGAAATGCCCCGGGAATCTGTCCCATTCTCCCGGCCGAGCAAGAAACGGCCAACCTCGAGTGTCTCGTGAAGGAAGAGGTTGATGGCACGAGATGGGGGGTGGAGGGGGTGGGGGGTTGAGTTTGGAGACAGCGATGGTTTTATAACAACAGAACCAAGGCTTTGAGGCAGACGTACAAGCCAAGTGTTTTGGCTGCAGCTCCGTGGAGGTATCAACGTCACTCGTGTAGGGGCGTCGCCACGGGAGTGTGGTGGCGCAGCTGCTCCTGGTGAGGCATTGTTATTTTTGGCGGAGAATACGTTTTTTTTTGTTTTTTTTTATGTTGCTGGTCTGTTTGGGAGGAAATTTGTCATGAGGGTATTTTGGAGAACGTTTTCGGCGAAAGTGTTTCGAGATATGTGCCCTTGGTTCATTTTATTTTTTTTTGTTTTGTTTTATTGTATTTTATGCCTTTTATTTTCTCTTTCGTTTCTCCATCCACCCCCTTTATTGTAAACCTTGTCCCCTCTTACTTATATCCTTTACTCTCTCATCCCTCTTCCCGTTTCCTCCCCCCCCCCCCTTCACCCATAATCCGTTTAATTTATAAATTATAATAACACTCATTGCCGAAGCAAGTATGTTGGCCTGGAATGCATAAAGTTAAAAGAAGATAATTGAATCTGATGCTATTGGTTCGTGGGGGGGAGGGGGCGAGGGGAGCTCCCTTCCCCTCGCCGCTCCGGACCGGGCAGCAAGAGCAGTGCCAGGAGGAGGTGGAATGTCCTGGCGAAGGGGGGGAGGGCGAGGCAGTGGGTGGGTGGTGGGCGAGGGGGGGGGGGATGTCAGCAACCCACACGTCTCCACATCTCAACCACAGACAGAATTCTTTCTCTCTTGACGTAAAAGGGCAGGGCGCCGCCACGCCGTCTGTGATGACGTTTATGGTGGAGAGTGTGCGTGGGTGACGGTCCGAGATAGAAGAGACGCCCATGCCCGCCCACGCCTCCAGTCATATGATCCTCGAGGGGAGGGAGGAGTGATCGGAGGGGGAGGGCCGGGGAGGAAGGGGAGAGGGGAGAGCAGGGAGGAGAGGGGAGTCGGCTGGAGGAGGAAGCCGGGGGAGGAGGAGGGGAGGGGGAGCGCGGATGGAGAGGGGAGGAGAGGAGGGGGGGTAAATATGACGTGACACCCGGACGAAACATTTGTTAAGTAACGTCCTTGTGGTTTCCCCGATGATGATAGGCTATGTTGCGAGTGATCCCTACTCTCTGAAGGGTCTACCTTTACGAAATATGATAGCTGTCTCTCTCCTGTTCTGAAATAAGTAAACAAATAGATGGGTCAGTTATCTGCAGCATCTCGGTCTCTCATTTTTTAGTTCATCCTTCTCAAACGTCAAACGTGACAAAGATATACATGGCAGGAACTCAAGTGTTCTCTGCTGTTGAATCGGATAAGCATAACAAAAAAAAAAGGAAAAAACAAACTTGTACGGTACTATGTCATTTCATTTTTTTTTTTTTTTTTTTTTTTTTTTTTTTTTTTTTTGTATTAGAGAATAAAAGGATTGTTAGAAAGTTTTGTATGTCGTCTATTTTTGAAAGATCACGCTGCTGTTTTGTTTCTTTGTTTCTGATTCTCTGGTCGTTTGTGCTTGAGGAGGAGGAAGAGAAGTGTGTTTATTTGTTTGGATTGGATTATTTACTTGATATCTGTGTGTGTATGTGTGTGTGTGTGTGTGTGTGTGTGTGTGTGTGTGTGTGTGTGTGTGTGTGTGTGTGTGTGTGTGTGTGTGTGTTTAAGATGGGCTGTCTTTCAGAATAGTAATTAGAACATTAGAAATAAGAACAGAAAAATAAAGTCTCCACAGAAAAAAAAAAAAAAAATACTACGTAAACTTGAAGATTAATCAGTCATGCATGAAAAGTGTGTCAGTGGAGATTGTGCGTATTTCTTCTCTCTTCGTTTCCTTCTTGGTATTTTTTCATCTGTTTTTGCATCAATAGAGAGAGAGCGAGAGAGAGAGAGAGAGAGAGAGAGAGAGAGAGAGAGAGAGAGAGAGAGAGAGAGAGAGAGAGAGAGAGAGAGAGAGAGAGAGAGAGAGAGAGAAAGAAAAGAAAGAGAGAGAGAGAGAGAGCGAGAGAGAGAGAGAGAGAGAGAGAGAGAGAGAGAGAGAGAGAGAAAGAGAGAGAGAGAGTGAGAGTGAGAGTGAGAGTGAAAGTGTGTGTGTGTTTGTGTGTTTGTCTGTTTGTCTGTTTGTGTTTGTATTATTTTTACCATCGTCATTATTGGTGTTTATCATTACTACTGTTTTTATCTTGTTTTATTACTGTTTTTATAATCATCATCTTCGATTTTATTTTTGTTTTATCAGTATTTTAGATATTATGTAATTATAATGATTGTTGTTATTATTATTATACTCAGATTGTTATTATTATTATTATTGTTGTTGTTGCTAATATTTGTTGCAGTATCGTTAGTATTGTTCTGACTATTATTATCTTTTTTTGTTTTCATTATTGTTGTTGTCATCATCATTATTATTATGGTTGCTGATGCTGTTATTACTATTCTTTTCAATATCTGCATAACCTTTATCAATTTCATTGCTATTGTTATAGTTATGATAATCTTGTTTTAATTGTTACTATTTTTTTATTATAATTTTTTCTTATTTTTATTTATTATTATTATTATTATTATTATTATTATTATTATTATTATTATTATTATCTTTATCATTATTATTATTGTTGTTATTAATATAGTATTGTTTTTATTATTATTGTTATTATTGTGATGATTTTGATTGTTTTCATTGTTGTTGTGTTGTTATTTTGTTATCATTATTATTATTATTATCATTGTTATTATGTTATATTTATTTATTTTTCTTGTCGTTATCGTATTTACTATTAATTTATTATTATTATTTTCTTCATGATGCTGTTGCTGGTATTCTTATTCTTGTTATTGTTTTGTTATTGTTATTATTATTGAGTTTGTTTTTCTTTTTTATTGTTTTGCCCCTGCTATAACTATCATTATTATTATTATTATTATCATTATTATTATTATTTATACTGTTAATACTATTATTCTCTGCATCATTAATTTAAGTATTATCATTGTTATTATTTTATTATCATCAGTATTAGTATTAACAGTACAAACATTACTGTTACTACCATTACTTTTATCTTGTTATCATGCAGACGTCATTACCATAAACAATTATGAATATGAGACATGGGATAGGGAGAAGAAAGGGAGAGATGGGAGAGGGAAATTAGAAAGAGGGAGAAAGGGAGAGGGGGGACTAAGGGAGGGGGGGGGGTAATGAGAGGGGAACTTGGAAGGAGATAGGGAGAGAGGAACTAAAAAGGGAGAGAGAATGAGAGAGGAATAAGAGAGGGAGAAGAATAAGAGGAGGGAACTACAAGATGAGGTAGAGAGGGGAAGGGGAATTAGCGAGGGGAAAGAGATGGAGAGAGGAACTAGAGAGAGAGAGAGAGAGAGAGAGAGAGAGAGGGAGAGAGAGAGAGAGAGAGAGAGTGAGAGAGAGAGAGAGAGAGAGAGAGAGAGAGAGAGAGAGAGAGAGAGAGAGAGAGAGAGAGGAACTAGAAAGGAGGAAAAGAGTGAGAAAGGGAGAGAGAGAGAGAGAGGGGGGGGGGGGAGGGGTGAATTCGACAATCATTTCAACGAGAAGCTTATCCTTTATCTCGTATGCTAACACGCCCGGCCTAATATGTTTCCCCCTCATCAACGGCCGTGATGTATGCGTGGAGGAAAAAGCCTCGAGATTTATTATTATAACGGCCCGACTCCGCCTCGTCTTCCTTCCTCCCACATGGGGCGAGAAAGGGAGGAATGGAAGAAAAAAGGAAAACCACTCAGCGTTTTTTTTTTGTTTTTGGGTTTTTTTTTCAGCGTGGAAGAGTCTGGATTTTTTTTTTAAGCATATCTTTGTTGTTTGTTGTTTGAGGAGGTGGAGTTCTATAGTTTGAATTTTGTGTTTACATAAGCACGAGGAGAGAAAGAGAGAAAATATATAACCCTTAAATATTTTTTTTATTTTCCAAAGCGGTTTATATGTTAATTTTTTTTTTTTTTTTTTTTCGTAGAAAGGGATGTAGATTTTGAGAAAAATTATATTGTTTACGTATATAGTTGTGTTGTTGAGGCGGGTATAGGTACTTAGTGTATTGGAAAAATGAAAAGGATTTTTTTTCTTAATTACATGGTAGAGTTAGGCATTTATAATAGTCATGTTGCATAAGCTATAGCATGTATAGTCTGTTTTAGATATTTTATTATAGAGATGCTGTACGTTATAACTAACTATCTGTATTTTTCTCCTACAGGTAAGGACAGAGCTGTGACGAGAGATCAGGGTAATCGCGTGAAGTTTCAAGGTCGAAACAAGGTAAAGTGGTTGAGATATTTACCTTTATTTTCTCTCTTTTTTTCTTTTCTTTTCTTTTTTCTTTTATTTTTCAGTGTACTCAAGCATACCCCCCCCCCCCCTTCATCTATTGCCCTCACACTCCGTCTCATTTCCACTTCCGATCCCACTCCCCCCTACTCCCCCTCCAACCCCCCCCCCCTATTCCCACTCCCGTCCTCCAGGCAGAGAGTACAGCACACAATCACATTAAGTGTGGTAGCGCCCCCGGGTCCTGTAGTTGAAGCACGTGTGGACGGGGGTTGGCCTAGGGGGAGGGGAGGGGCTGGGTTCCCTCTTGGGTTCCCTCTTGGGGTCCCTCTTGGGCTCCCTCCACCACCCCATTACCATTCCCTGGGGTTGGCTGGGCCAGGGGGGGGCGGGTCTCCGGGCGGGGGAGTCCTCCACTACCCCATTACCATTACCTGGGATTGTCGTGTGAGCCGCCTGCATTAGCAACATCCTCGCCATCGCCATCAGGAGGTTGTAATGGATTACTGTACGCCTTCGGCCTACTCGCCCAGGCTTTGGGGAGAGAGGAGGCAGGCCGGCCGCCCTTCGCCTGGTTATCTCCCCGCGTCTCCCCCGTCAGTGGGTCGACGTGCCGCCTGGCAGGTTGGCGTCCTGCCTTTTTGTCTTCGCTCTCGTCTCCCCTTTATCGCTCTTTTGCTGTTCGCGGGTCTGTCTCTCGATGCCTTTTCTCTCTTCGCTCTTCGCTCGTTCTTACTCTGTCTGTCTATCTTTTCTCTCTTTCTTCTCTTTCCTCTCTCTCCCTCTCTCCTCTCTCTCCCTCTCTCCTTCTCTCCTCTCTCTCTCTCTCTCTCTCCTCTCTCTCCTCTCTCTCCTCTCTCTCCTCTCTCTCCTCTCTCTCTCTCTCTCTCTCTCTCTCTCTCCTCTCTCTCTCTCTCTCTCTCTCTCTCTCTCTCTCTCTCTCTCTCTCTCTCTCTCTCTCTCTCTCTCTCTCTCTCTCTCTCTCTCTCCTCTCTCTCTCTCTCTCTCTCTCTCTCTCTCTCTCTCTCTCTCTCTCTCTCTCTCTCTCTCTCTCTCTCTCTCTCTCTCTCTCTCTCTCTCTCTCTCTCTCTCTCTCTCTCTCTCTCTCTCTCTCTCTCTCTCTCTCTCTCTCTCTCTCTCTCTCTCTCTCTCTCTCTCTCTCTCTCTCTCTCTCTCTCTCTCTCTCTCTCTCTCTCTCTTCTCTCTTCTCTCTTCTCTCTTCTCTCTCCCTCCCCCTCTCTCCTCTCTTCCCTCTCCCCTCTCCTCTCTCCTATCTTTCTCCCTCCCTACTTCCCTCCCTCCTTCCCGCCCTCCGTTCTCCCTACCCTCCCTCCCTCCCTACCTACTTCCTTCCCTCCATCCCTCTCCCACCCCTCCCTTCTCCCATATCATTTTCTCTTACTCTCCCCCCGTTTTCTCTTACTTTCCTTGTACCCTCATCCTTATAAGCATGACACAACTTCCTTATCGGAATTGCTTGTCTCTCCGCCTCTCCTTCCCCACAACGGGATCTGGGCACGGAGGCCAAGAGTGGGAGTGTGTAACAGCCCACGATGGCATGTTGCGGTTGACGACAAGATTCATAGTGTACTGTAAGCCAGGCGGGACAGCCACCTCTGCCTTTCTTTGTTTTGTAGCAGTGCGCAGTGTCGCCGCCCCGCCGCTCCTCGCGCGAGGCAGCGAAGTGTCTGGCCGGAACCGGGGCTCCTCGAGTACTGTCAGGGAGGGAGCAGCTCTTCGGTTGGCGAGCTTGAAAAAGGGGGAGCTTGAGTCGTGATCTTTTGGATTATTCGCTGAAAAAAAACAAGGAAAAATGAAAACTGCTGTCCAGGGAAAGAGAGAAGGTGGAGGAAAGAAGAGGAAAAAGTGTAAATGATCGCAGTGTTGCCATATTGCAGAGAGGGACGAGGGCAAAAACGCCAGCGTGTGGCATTGGGAGTATTTCCGCGTTCCGCTATACATCTCCGTCTCTTTTTTTATGCCCAAGTTTTTATCCAAATTATTCGTGTCCTTATTAATAGCATGCTCGAAGGAGCGTCAGCGGTTAGAATTCGGGTCGGCCCGAGATAAACACTTGAGAATCATTTGGTTTCTCACTTTTTCTGTTTCTGCAGATGACTCCCCCTATTTTTGCAGCAGTAAGAAGCGTAAGACAGACTGGCTTCTTTGTAGGTCCTCGAGCGAATATTTATGAGTTGCCATTGTTTATAGAGTCGGCCATATAAACAGAGCTCTTGCAGTAGCAAACAGCAAGATGCTCCATAAAGTTAGACGAGGGGCTGGCGGAGCATTAGTGAGCAAGTGGTGACGATGGATACGGAAGGTAGGAGGACTGCCCCCGGCCCGTAGGGTGTATGGGAGCGAGGGTCCAAAAGGGAGAAGAGCGAGGGGGAGGAAGGGAGGGAAAAGTAAGACAGGAGAAGTAAAGGGGGGGTTCGGGGCCCAGACACCAACAGATCTATGTAGTGGAGGCACTAATATATTGCCCGCCAGAATTAATGGTCTTAGGGAGCTCCCTGGACCAACCACTGACCTTCTCCCTCTCCCTCCCCTCCTCCGTCTCTCTTCCCCTTCCCCTTCTTCACTCCTCCCTCCTCCCTCACCCTCTCCCTCTTCCTTTCCCTTTGCCTCTCCGCGTACGTCCCCTTCCCACTCTCTTCCTCACACACTCTGCTCCCCCTCTCCCCTTCCCACGCCCCATCACCTCCTCCTCCTTCTTCTCCCCCTCCCCCCCTTCTTTCTCCCTATCCTCCCATATCTCCTACCCTCTCTTCCTCCCTTCTCCCCTCTCTCTCCTATTCCCCTCTTCCTCCCTTCTCCCCTCTCTCCCCTATCCCCCTCTTCCTCCCTTCTTCCCTTCCCTCTCCCCTTTCTCCCCTTCGTACCCTTCTTCCCTTCCCTCTGTTCTCCCCTCTCTCCCCTTTCTCTCCTTCGTACCCTTCCGCTCTGCCTAAGCTGTATGAAAGTTCCAAGTCAAGGTATCTTTATTCAAGCCGAGAACGTGGAATTTCTTTGTCTGTGTTTTCTTTCAATTAAATGAAGTTATATTTACTTCGTCTACGTTCATTCTAGGTGGAGATGTTGTTGGCTGAATTTAGAAGCAATGGTATTACAGTTATTTTTTTTTTTTTATGTGGTTTCATTTTCTATTATTGTTATTGTTATTAATTATGTTGGTTGTTAGGTATTTGGATAAATTCTTATGGAATAGTTTTGTTTCGTATCATGACGTCACTAGTAATGAGAATAGGAGTACCTATGACGTCACTCCTTTTCTTTTCAATAAGCTTTTTTTCCTCGTTATTGAAGACTGAGTAATGATACAGATTACTTAATGTGATACTGCATTATATCTTTAAAGCATATATATACCGGTACAAATATCTCTCATATCTGAAAGTCTTTTATTTATTATTATCATTATGTTTCCTTCTGTGATCCTTTTTTTTTCTCTCTTTTTTTTTTTTGTCTTTCAATACCATAGCCTTGTGTAGCCCCCCCACCCCTTCAACCCTCCCCCCCCTCTCTCTCCGTCTGAAACTATAGCTCCCACTTTTGTAAATATTTGAAAAAGCGGAACGTAAAATGGAGGCAGCCCTTAATTAATTAGAAATACTCGATGCTGATTAAGAAAAGTTTCGGTCGGGAATTCCAGTTCGGGTTTATCATTTGATTTGTTATTTTTAGCGTCCGTTGTTTATTTGCTTCTCTTTTTGTATTCCTGCTTCGTTTATTTACACGGGAAAGAACTGCACTGTAAGTGTAAGAGCCATTTGTGTGTGTGTGTGTGTGTGTGTGCGTGTGTGTGTGCGTGCGTGCGTGCGCGCGTGTGTGTGTGTGTGTGTGTGTGTGTGTGTTTGTGTGTGTGTGTGTGTGCGTGCGTGCGTGCGTGCGCGCGCGTGCGAGCGTGCATTTGCATGTATATATGTATGTATGCATATAAGTATATATATATATTATATTACACACACACACACATACACACACACACACACACACACACACACACACACACACACACACACACACACACACACACACACACACACACATACTCACATAAACACTCATATACACATACACACATACACATACACACGCATACATATATATATATATATACATACATATACATACATACATATATACACATGCACTCACACACACACACACACACACACACACACACACACACACACACACACACACACACACACACACACACACACACACACACATACACACACACACACACACACACACACACACACATACACACACACACACACACACACACACACACACACACACATATATATATATATACATACATACACATACATACATAGATACATACATACATATGTGTGTGTGTGTGTGATTGTGTGTGTGTGTGTGTGTGTGTGTGTGTGTGTGTGTGTGTGCGTGTGTGTGATAGGTATATAGATAGATATGAAAATACATGCGTACATTACACACGCATAGCTAGAGAGAAAATTATATATTTGAAGAGAGGCAGAGAGACAGACAGACTTACAGAATCAGAATGCTCTTGTCTACGTATTTCTAGCTCGATCGTTCAACAAATGGAATTCAGGTTAGATGCTGAAGTTTGGGTACAGGCGGGCATGCGAGCAGGGTATGGTCACGCTGTGTGGACGTATAATGAGTGTAAGGCTGTTTAATTTCGTCAGAGTGTAAACCAGCTGTCAGTGATACCAGCTGGTAATCATTGTGGCGAGGTTGGCTCCCCCAATGAGCCCGGCATTCTTGTCTCGCAGCGGAGGGAGTTATGTGACGCAGACCAAACAATTTCGCCGAAGCGCGCATCATTCGCTGAGGAAGTGGCTGCTGGCGGAGAAGGCGTGACTTAAGAGGTTACTGACCCTGTGGTGGAGGTGGATGCGCCCCGTGCTGCCCCTGGGCACGAGCGAGGCAGTCCAGTATCGCGCTTCCGCCATGCCCGTCTATCGCTGTGGCTAATGTCACCCTTCCATTTTGACAATGGACGGAGCCAAGGGAACTGGGGGCTGCCCGGGGAGCAGCGTCCGGGCACGGCGGGCGGCGCGGCGGGCACCTACGCGCACGGGCTGTGCAGCCTGGCAAGGTCCCTGTGCTAGAAGGCCGGGCCGCGCGGGGCAAGAGGAGCATGACACGGCTCCCAGCGAGATGTAGGGCAGGGCAGGAGCGGCGTGTGGCAGGCGGGCTGGGCTGGGTCACGCCGTGCCGGCCCCCTCCCCCTCGGCACGAAGACTTGGCAACGCCCCGCACCTCCGCCAATGGGAGGCCGCCGTGCTGACCAATGAGCACCGGGTGCCTGCCACCAGCTGCACGCGCGCGCGCGCGCACACGTACATGCCTTTACAGCATTGCTTAGCTGGTGGACCAATTATCTGGGAGTGTCCTGGCACGTTATCAGGCGCACGACACCACACGTTATGCCTAGTGCCACACATGGCAGCAGCGCCGCTATCTCCTCGCTATCTCCGCGCGCGCGCTCGCAGGCGCACCTTCTTCACGCGGATTCTTGGTCTCTTTCCGGAAGCATTGCCCAGGCAGGGCGATCACCTGCTCCGCTTATTGCCGGGCGGCGCACATTGCCCTTCCCTGTGCATGCCCTTGTGAGGGCAAGAGAAGCTTCGTAGGCCATGAGAAAATGAGATTTGAAGGGGATACAAGGGTCAGTCCGAAGGCTTTGGTTATCCTAGATTTGGGGTTATTGTTCCACTGATCTCGTGTTTTTAAATATTTATTGTCCCTGATATTTGTACATATATGCAGTGTGTATATATATAATTTTATATATAAAATAATTCATCTATAGTGCAGTTGTCGCGGGATTGTTTTAGTTGATACGAGGAAACTTTTATATCATGTTTTAATGAAATGGCCCATTGTCCTCTGATATCTAGGAATGTGTTTGTTTGTGTGTCAGTGTCTGTCTGTCTGCCTGTGTGTGTCGAGTGTGTTTATATGAGAATAACTGACTCTTTTTCCTTGTGTCTGTCTGTCTGAATAAGCGTGTGTGTGTGTTTTCTTCCTTTTCTCTCTTTTTTTCTTTGTGCATGTGTATATGTCTGTTTGTCTTGTCTGTATGCTATGTGCAATTATGCTTATTGTATATACAATTTGTATACTGCCCGCTTGTTTAACTATATAATGTAATTTTTAAAGGCTGTTTAGTTATATTTTTCTCTCGTAACAATACGCAACCAGCTCTGTTCCTGTAGAGAGTGGGTGAACGTAGCATAATCTACAGAGTTTTAGACTTTCAGACAGCAGAGATGGATGCTAATCGTTTCTTTCCGGGAGAAAGTGTCCGAAAAATCACCCCGGCTTAATTTAGGGCACATCCACACTTTTCTGTCGTTTGTAAAAGCCTGATTCAGAGTTTACAGACCTGTTTTTTTAAGCGCTAGATTAGCATTGTGCGCCATGCTAGCATCGTTTTTTAATGCTGGTTGTATGTTGCAGATGTTGCTTGCGGAAGGCTGTGACTCGCGTCCAGAGGTGGCCGGGGTGACGACGGCGATGTGGTTGCGTTGCCACCGCTCCTCCGCGCCCCGTGGCAGTGGCCTCGTCACCCTCAGGAGCACTTCGCCCGTTGCTAAAGGTAAGCCGTCCGTGGCCTCTCGCTGTAGACACGTAGATATGAATACCTCTGGACACTCACGTATCTCTTCTGGAGGCGAATCTCGGGGATGCAGACGGGCATGTAGATGAGGTTGTCACGCCGTGGCTCTCCGGGGTCTCTTCACGACTAGGAGGTGCTGGCTCTTTGCTAACGTTCTCTTGCGTAATTTTTCCATGACAACGTTCCCGGCGTTGTATTATCCCCCTTTTAGTAGCGTCCTCTCCCAAGTACGGTGAAGCAACCTCGCCCGGGATCGTCTCTTGCACAAGTGATCCACTTAGGTGCTCTTCCTCCTGGCTTCGTTCTCCTTTGTTTCGACTGTCTACTGCATTATACCTGTATTACTTCATTAGTCTTGAAACTCCCTTTTTTTGGAATGGCTCCCTTGCTCATATTTCTTACTTCCCTTTCCTCTTGGGATCTCATATATTTGTCTGGAGCTTTTCCTCTCCCCGTGAATCACTACTTCTCTTACTCTCCCGTCTTCGTGCTCTCTCTCTCTCTCTCTCTCTCTCTCTCTCTCTCTCTCTCTCTCTCTCTCTCTCTCTCTCTCTCTCTCTCACTCACTCACTCACTCACTCACTCACTCACTCACTCACTCACTCACTCTCTCTCTATCTCTCTCTCTCTCTCTCTCTCTCTCTATATATATATATATATATATATATATATATATCTATATCTATCTCACTTGCTATCTCTCTCTCTTTCTCTTTCTCTTTCCTTCCCTTTCCCTCTCCCCCCCCCTTTCTCTCTCTCTCTCTCTCTCTCTCTCTCTCTCTCTCTCTCTCTCTCTCTCTCTCTCTCTCTCTCTCTCTCTCTCTCTTTCTCTCTCTTTCTCTTTCTCTTTCTCCCCTCCCTCCCTCCCTCCCTCCCTCTCCCCCTCTCCTCACCCTCTCTCATTCACTCACTCACTCCCTTACCGTATCCCTCTCCTTCTCCCTTACCCTTTCCCTCCCCCTCCCCCTCCCCCTCACCCACTTCTTCTCCCACTCCCTCTCCTTCCCACACCCCTCTCCCCTCTCCCCTCTCCCCTCTCCCCTCTCCCCTGCCACCCCCATAATCCCCACCCACCGGCGAGCAGCTCTCTCATGTCCATCATCGGATGCTAATTACAGGGCCTCGACCCGTCACATAAAGACATCGCCCAACTGTACATCAACTCCCTAAGGGCGAGGGCGTGTAGTGGGCTGATGATAGCCTGTAGGAAGGGTATATGGTGAAGGCCACAGGGCCAGGTGATGGCCACAGACCGGGGTTCTGTCAGGCTGATGATGACTAGAGATCAAGATGTGATATACTGTTCGTGCTCTTGGCTTTTCTGTGCTTAAGGTGACCATGTTCAAGCTTTGTTCTTAGGGCTTTTTTTTACAAGTGGGTATTTCCCGAACAGGTCTTTTTGACAGCTGGTCTTATTACAGTCTGGTGTTCTAAACTTCAGTTCTTTTTTGTTCAGGAACCCAAAGTGGATACAAGGCGACTGAAAGTTCCCCTCCCACAGACGCCCCTCTGCTCACAGTAATTCCGTCTTCGTAGGTGAGTGCCATCGGGCTTTGAGCATCGACCTACCGAGAGGCGGGTGGGCGGCCGCGTGGCACCCGTCGGAGTGGGAGTGCCAAGGAGTGGGCGGCGCGAGGAGGAAAGTATAAGGGGAGAGGAGATGGGAAAATTGGATAAGGAAAGTAATGGAGAAGTGGAGATGAGAAGAGGGACGTAAAGAGAGAGGGTGATTAGCAGAGGGGAAGATAGATAGGGAAGAAATGAAAGAAATGGAGCCCAGAGACGGTGGGATTTGGCAGTACTTTGATGAGTTTTGACCTGCTGTGGGAAGGTGCGGTGGGGAGGGCAGGTCATCAGCACTCTAGGCTGTAGATAGGGACGTAAGACGCATGGCATAATGCATGAAGAGGACCAGTTTTTATCTAATTGTGTCCTCGTGTTTATGCTCATCCTTTATTTTTTTCTACTTCTTAAATAATTAATTTATTTTTATTTATTTATTTTTTCGCGAATTGCACAGCAGCAAACAGAAGAATAATGCGAATTTCAAAATGGAAATTCTGAGCCGTTCCCTTGCAGCTCCTTCCCCTCACGAGCCCTCACACCCGCGCTCGGTTCGGAGGGCAATATGAAGGGAAACCTGCTCGCTCTGAAAGTGAGTGAAGAGAATATCGAGGGGAAACGAGGGGAGGTGGACGCGTATTGCAGTAGGGTGGAGCCAAGGAGAGGGCGCTGAGGGTGAGTGCGAGGGGAAACAATTGAGGGAAGACAGCCTGGGTCTCTGAAGGGAGCAGGGCGCGAGGGGAATGTGTTGAGGGAGGAGAGATGAGGAAGTGAGAACGATGGGAAATTTTTGAGTAGGCAGGACGCTGGGAGTGGAGGTTGGGCAGGGTGAGGGCGGGGGGGTCCTACCCAAGGTTGGCAGGGAAGGAGTGTGTTAGCAGTGGCGAGGGAGCAGAACAGTGTTAGGAGAGGATGTTAGGGGACGGAATGCAAGATGGCGGAAATAAATGGGAGAGAAACGTAGTGACGGAAGAAAGAAGGATGGGTTAAAACAGGGTAATAAAGAAGGGAGTGTAACAAGGAAGCGTAGGAGTAAGGAAATGCCCAAAGAAGAAGAGGAGAGGGGCGAAAAGGAAAAGAATTCGCCGAGAACGAAGGGCAGATAGGGAAGGGTAGAAAGTACGGCGGGAGGATAGGAAGTTTTCTGGGAGAAGGCATTGGGAGGGAGAGCGTCGAGGGTGGGAAAGCAGACGGGTGGCATCGTCAGAGCAGGCACGTTGCATAAAGAAAGACACAAGGAAGAGAAGAAAGATGAGGCACTTATGTGGGTCAGGTAAGGGCATCGACCCCGCAGCCGTGATAGTGCCACACCGTGTAACAGTGTTAACTTGCCAGCCGTGATGAGAGGTGACCTGAGCAAAGACGGTGCAACATCATTCTCCCCGGCGTACCATCCCGCATGTACTCACACGTCCTCGCTGTACCTTGAAAGAAAGAAAGAAAAACTTTTATTGGCACGGAACACCATGAAGCACCTACTCAGCAGTCACTCAGTTCTGCGAGACCTGCACAACCTTCTCAACGTGCATTATCTGCAATGTACCCCCACTAAGCACCTTACAATAAAGTGCTCTTCGTTGCCTAACCCTGCAGCAAACGGTCACCTAACTCTGCAGTATGGCAACATATACGGACGAGGGTGGAGGGAGAGGAGACGAGGAGAAAGAGGGGAGGAAGAACAGAGGAAGAAAACGATGAGATGCGTAGAGTGAAGAAGAGGAATAGCAGAGAGGGAAGAAGAAGAACGCGAATGCAATTAGAAAAGCGAGGGGAAAGGGGTAAGAATAGAAAGAGAAGCAGGAGGATGAGGCGGAAGATGAGATAGAGGTGGCGGCGGCGGAGAGGCGGACGCTGTGTTGCGGGAGGCAGGCGCAAGGGCCGCGCCAGGATGTTGCTGTTGTTAAAGGGGACGACTTCGGAGCCAGGAGCTTGAGGGTGCTAGGGAGGTGCACTGTATCACTCGGGTAACGCGAGGGAGTCCGTGGACGCTCTTGTGTTCAGCTGGAAGCCCCGGGATGAGGGGGAATGCCACCGGGATAATGCCAGATAACGCCTGGATAACGCAGGGGATCGCTGGCTAATGCTGGCCAACTGAAATGGATCAGCTGCGGATGATCTTCGGGAACGGAATGATAAACGCGAAGGCGAGGAATAGATGGATTGATTATCTGATGGCGAACTGGTGTGTAGGCGTAGGGTAGACTGACAACGGTTAGAAAGCATGGTGACGCTGTAAGGTGGATGGGGGGATGATTGAATTGTCGAATATATTATGATATACAGCTCCAGGGGGATAGCAACTTGTGATGGGCGTGGGAATGGCTGTCTTTGTGCGTGCATGAGAGAGACGGAGCTCGGCCTCGTCGGGAAGGGGGGAGGAAAGAGGGGAGGGAGAGGGGCGGGATCGGAGAGTTCGACCAGCGGGAGGGAATTAACCGGAGGGGAGGGCCGAGGGGCGTCGTCGGGACTGCGGATTTGACCTGGGAAGGGGAGGGGAGGGCGCCGACGAGGGCAAGGCGTCAGGTCAGGACGAGGGAGGGAGAAGGGCCGGCCGGGTAGGGGTACCTGGCGCAGGGGACAGGCGGCCGGAATGAAAGTCAGGGACAGCCCAAGGGTGTGCCCGCCAGGGACCAGAATAGCCGGCAGCAGCAGCCAGCCGGTCGCCCGTGCTGCACGTGGCTCTGGCTTGGCTGCAACTGCCATTATCCTCCTTTCTTTGCCCTCGACTCTAGCCTAGATTTTTCATTGGTTTCTTCCCCTCCGTGCGCCTTTCTCTTCCATTTAGCATCTTCCTCCTTTCCCCGTTTATGCTTTCACACCCTCCCTCTCACCCTTCGCCGTGTTCCCTCTTCGCTGCTGTACCTTTTTGCCTTTCGCCCTTCGCGCACTTCCTAAGCCATTACCATCCTTCCTGAGTCCCGTCCTTCGCCCCAATCTCGCCCATCCTTACACTCATAAACCTTTTTTTTTCTGTACCCTGTCTGCCTCTCCTCTCTCTCTCCCTCGTAACACTTTCCCCACGGAAAGCTTCTGCATCATTAATACAGCGGTAATCTGGTACACAGCACGGCGGGTTTATGCTGCTGCGACTGCTGTTTCGCTGCACATTTCCAATACCAGCAGGCGAGTGAGGGAAGCTCGCACCTGCTGTATTAGGTGTCGTGACGTCACGTCGTGGGAGCGTGAGAGAGGAGGTTGAACAGTCACGTAGCGAGAACCAGGGAGGGAAGGAGGAGCAGAGTGGAGAATGAGAACGGGGAGGAAGGAAGGTAGGAAGGAAGGAAGGGAAGAAGGAAGGAAGGATTAGGAGGAAAAGACATGAAAAGGCAAGAGAGATAGTGTAAGAGAAGGATTTGAAGACAGGATAGTAGAAGCAAAGGTAGCCGCACGCGGATTAACTTACCTGGAGAAGATGAAGCATAATATTTAGGTATTAAATGTCACTGAGTTTTAACCATAGACAGAACAGCTATAGTTTTCTACCACCTCTGGAGATACTGTACGGGACATGAAAATGCAAGTCAGTGGTGATAGATATGGAACTGACTTTAGTTCATGTTACGTTCATGTTTAATTTTAAGTAAATAAAAAGAAAACACTTAAACTCATTTAAAAACTAATAATTAGATATATAATATAGTATACACTATATAATTCTTATGTTTGTAAGTCTTTATGTCAATAATATTCAGAGAAAAAATGAAACAAATTATTCTTAATTTTAACATACATCAGTGCAGAGGTCGCACGAGTTTCCTCAAGTCAATATACAATCGATACAAACAGAATTCCTGATCTCCAAATTCACAGCATTCCGACATTATAAACTTGAAAGATCCTAGTGTCATGTGGCACTCAGACGAGAGGAGGGTGAGGAGGGGAAGAGCAGGAGGAGTGTGATAAGGTAAGGAAGAAGGAGGAAGCAGTTTGAGGGAAGGGTGAGGGGCGTGTTAAGGAGGGATGTGAGAGAGGGATAGGAGTGATATGATAAGCGTATAGATCACTTATCATAACGTCAGTAATAAAGGAGCTCTACACATCCACAGGTATTCATTTGTTCTGTGGCCCCTTGTTAAATAGCTTAATAGGTAATCAAAAGTCCTTAGGACTTGAAGGATAACTCGAGAAGGAATAAACAGACTATAGTGATACCCCGCCACCAGTTTGGGAAAGAATAAAGGTGGATTGGGCTAGGCCTATGATACATGAATGCCTATCTAGAATTAGTGTGCTGTTTGGACATTTGCCCACGATGTACATTCCTAAATAAGCATCGTGGGGTGTCTCCTAAATAATAGCAGTCTACTTTGAGATATTGTTATCAGGACGCCGCTGGAAATGTGCTTCAAAATAACGGTGAAACTCCTCAAGACAGCGTAAGGGGGGAGGCTGTATGTGATATCTTTGCACAGGATATCATATTAGAAATTGCTATCACAATAAGTAAGCTCTAGTTAGGACAGGATATCCTGGACAGGATGCAAGAATACACTCGAAGAGGATTCAGAAAGCTAGATTGCTTGAAGTCGAATGTGAAGATACACTGTACATTTGTTTTTCTTTTTTCAGCTTTTTGTGGTCAGGTGGAGCTTGGAACTTCAGGTAACATAGACGAGGGGCATGAGTATTGATGGTCGTATTTAAGGGGAAAATAATGAAGAAAGTTCTAGTTGATATCACTTGTGACAGAGTGAAGTATCCGCACGTACTGCACGATAGTAGTGGAAGTTGTTGGGCAATGATAAGAGTAGAGATACAGGCGCTGGTGGAGACACAGGCGGGGCTTAAAGATGGTTTAGCAATGGCTGATTTGTAGTCGTTTGGCAATGGCTTTGGTGATAATGGCGCGGGCGTGATGGGGCGGTGGGCGTTAGTGGGCTTGGGCGATAGGGCTTGCGGGCGTCTTAGAGTCGGGGAGTCCCGGCCAGCCCAGGTTATGTAGCTCTATATCATATAAATATTGGGCTTAAATGTCCTATAATAGGTTGTAAATATAGGTCCCAGCCGCGATGATGAAGCCGAGGGTCTGGCTGGTCCAACCATAAGAACGATGGCCAGTCCTCGCCAGTGGTCCGACAGCGGTCCACACACCATTTATGGCCCATTAAATTCGCGAATATCCTCTTTGTCTAGGCCTACCGGGAGGCTAACAGGTAGGCAGGCCTCGCAGGTAGGATCCCACTCGCACACACTCCATCAGGCGGCCACGTCTTCTCCCAAAAGGGGCTGAACGAGAGGGAAAATCCGTCCGCCCGTCCACTCCGAGAAGGACTTTTGAGGGATGGTCGAGGCGCACGGAGGAGGCCAAGGGCGAGGAAAGAGGGGCGATCCTCCGGCGGCCTTCCCGGAGCCCTGGGCCGCGCGTGGGGTCTGTTGGCCTGCACAAAAGGATCTGCTCTGGCTGCCATCGCCTTCCCACCTGCCCGCCAAGCTTTGTTTACACAGCATTATGTCTGGAGCAGCTGTCAGGATGAAGTAGTCAGTTCGGCTTGAGAGCTCGGACAAGCAGCATCCAGGGCTCGCGAGGGCTGCTTAGGCCTATTGGAGGACGGCGGGTCGGGAGCCACATGTGGTTCGCCGTGACACAAGACTTGACCCGCTGCTCAAACAGTGTCATAAATCATTTCCCTCGGGGGGGCGCCCGGCGAGGAGGTCAGCCACTAAAGTGAGAAACGGAGAAAAGAGAGAAAATGTGAACTTCCTTCAGATTTATCAGCTTCCTTGAGATTGTTTTTGTGCAAGAGCTTCTTGTTGTTTTTATGATGTCGTTTTTGTTTTCAGGTTGTTTCATTTGGTGCGTGCAATCGCAACTCGTTTTCACACTGACACTCACTCACCCATACGCTCTTTCTCTCTCTCTCTATCTATCTATCTATCTATCTATCTATCTATCTATCTATCTATCTCTCCTCACTCTCTCTATTTATCTCTCATTACTCTCTCTATATATCTCTCCTTACTCTATCTATGTCTTCTCTCTCTCTCTCTATCTATCTATCTCCTCTCTCTCTCTATCTATCTATCTATCTCTCTCTCTCTCTCTCTCTCTCTCTCTCTCTCTCTCTCTCTCTCTCTCTCTCTCTCTCTCTCTCTCTCTCTCTCTCTCTCTCTCTCTCTCTCTCTCTCTCTCTCTCTCTCTCTCTCTCTCTCTCTCTCTCTCTCTCTCTCTCTCTCTCTCTCTCTCTCTCTCTCTCTCTCTTCTCTCTCTCTCTCTCTCTCTCTCTCTCTCTCTCTCTCTCTCTCTCTCTCTCTCTTCTCTCTCTCTCTCTCTTCTCTCTCTCTCTCTCTCTCTCTCTCTCTCTCTCTCTCTCTCTCTCTCTCTCTCTCTCTCTCTCTCTCTCTCTCTCTCTCTCTCTCTCTCTCTCTTTCTCTCTCTTTATCTTTCTTTATCTTTCTCTCTCTTATCTTTCTCTCTCTCTCTCTCTCTCTCTCTCTCTCTCTCTCTCTCTCTCTCTCCTCTCTCTCTCTCTCTCTCTCTTCTCTCTCTCTCTCTCTCTCTCTCTCTCTCTCTCTCTCTCTCTCTCTCTCTCTCTCTCTCTCTCTCTCTCTCTCTCTCTCTCTCTCTCTCTCTCTCTCTCTCTCTCTCTCTCTCTCTCTCCTCTCTCTCTCTCTCTCTCATCTCCTCCTCTCTCTATCTATCTATCTATCTATCTATATATTTATCTATTTCTCTCTCTCTCTCTCTCTCTCTCTCTATATATATATATATATATATATATATATATATATATATATATATATAATGTGTGTATATATGTATATCTATACATATATAAATATATGTGTGTGTGTGTGTGTGTATACTCATATATATATATATATATATATATATATATATATATATATATTGTATATATGTACACACACACACACACACACACACACACACACACATATATATATATATATATATATATATATATATATATATATATATATATATTGTACTGTATTGTATAGTATTTTATATTTCCTTTTCATAATAGCAGAGGCCAGAAAGGAATTCTCCTCCCAATTCCTAGCAGATCTAAAGAGATAGATCCCGGATCGTTCGTGTTTGTTGACCATTATGGTGTGAAAAGTTAGGACCTGAGAAAAGCCAATTTTATAGTTTACGTCGAGAGAGGCGGTAGGCCGGGATAGGCCTAGCCATGTGCACTACAAAGAAGATGGGGTGGGGAGTTTATAGCCCATAAGTTGGTATATATGTGATGTTGCTAAGAGCGTGAGGAGGCCAGCTGCTAGGGAGGCGAGACATGGGGCCAGGGCGAGGCGGGAAACACAGCCTGGGGTGATAGCGTAGGTAGGGGCGGTGTGCTAGTGAGGCTGAGATATAACTGGGATAAATTAGGATAACGAGGAAGAGAGGCTTGAGAATCGGGTGATTCACATCGCCTCTCTCGGGTGATGTGAATGGGGGAGATTGCCAAGTTCCCTTGGATGAGAATTCGAAAGGGAGCTGGAGTGAGGGGAGTAGAAGGTATGGGCGAGAGAGGATAAGGGTGGTGCATGCAGGGTCGAGGGCCAGGCCAGACGAGAGTGCAGGCCAGCAGGACACACCATAAAACCAGGGAACTAATTAGCGAACTTCCAGATGAGGGAGCCAAAAGGTCTCGATAACGTAACTGAAATATTGTGAAACGTGGCATGAGAGGCTGACCCCGGCCGACCCTGCCTGAACCAGTCATGCTCTTCCTCTCGTTTCCCTCTCCTGGGGGCTAATTCGTGAAATGTTGCGTTAGCCCGTGAGCCACAGAATTATCCTGTGAGGCGTCCCTTAATTACCCAGACTGCTAGAGGTACGGCGTCGCATGAGTCCAAAGCCACAACTTAAAAGCATCGACATGGCGATGATGAAAGACCCAAGAGCAGAGGGAGAGGGAGCCCACGAGCTCAGCGAAACCACAGCAAGATTAGCCAGCCCATAAAAACGTCAGCAAGTAACCCAGTTAGATCAGCCTTAGCTTAGGAGAACGCCAGGAAATAACTCATTGAGGTCAGCCATCCCCGAAAACCTCAACAAACAAGCCCGCGAAACCCCAAACAACCCCCGAGATAACCTCAGCACCCTTTGTTTAAGCCAGCGGCCACGAGGACCCACCGCCGGCCAGTGTTTCATCATCTACGGTCGCCACCCCGCACTCCCACCCCCTTGAAAGCCGCACGCTGGGTAGGCCTAAGCCAAAAATTCGCGAAACGAGGGGCGAGGATGGGTGGTGTAATAGGGGGGAGGGAGAGGGGGAGGGTGACCGCCACCACCGGTCTTGTGGTCTTGCTAACTACCTCTTGACGAACCTACTGCCAAACGGCCCTTGTGTGGTCTCGGGGTCGGGAAGCACCGAGGCACAGGCAGGCAAGAAAATTCGGGTATTTGGCATATGTTGACCATGATTGGCATCTAGGGATTTCTTGATTTTTTTTTACATTCACCAACACATTTCTATTCGTCGGGTATCGTCATGGTAGGATAGCCGGTCGCGCGAAATATCATCCGGTCAGACGGACAGTATTTCAGAATTCTCCCAGAAATTGTTCTCATTTAGATTGAAAGCCGAGCAGTTCTTACAGTGTGAAGTGTTTTGTTTTTGCATTGTGACAGTACACCCACAACCACCCACACCCAACCACACATACATATACATAATATGCAGATATACATATAAGGATATTACTTGTGTAAAAATCCTGTTACTTATCCATTCAGAATCATGAGAAAAGTAGCTTGAGCCTGCAGAAGTCCTGCATATCAGCTGCACAAACCCTACGGTGTCTGCACTTCGTTTTTAAATTGATGTGTCATGAGTAACTGGCTTTATCTTTGACGGCAGGAAAGGGGTTACTAGCGTTTCCGTTGTAGCTTTCATGTGACAAATGTGGTTTTCCTTACACCTCATGGGCTTGGAGCACATGTCATTCTTTATATTTAGCTTCTGAGTTGAGATAGGAAACGATTTCATTGGGGGGTAGGGCTACTGAATGGGATAATTTGTTCTTAATGAGACTTAAATCAATTCCTCCACATCACATCTTTCGGTTCCTAAACAAGCAATCAAGTGCAAGACAATATTTGAACTTTATTTTTAATTTTCTAGTTGTTTACGAAGACGAAGCCGGTTCATCAAGTCACATGAATGTTGCTAATCTGAGTGGCGGAAGGCGGGACCTGGCTAAGGGTTGTGTCAGCATTATCAGCACGACTGAGAGCGTAGTAGACCGAGAAACAATGGCCAGAACGGTAGTGTTGTTAGTCGGACAGACAATAAGGAGGGTGTGGAAAACGAGTATGCTTCCAGTATAACGTGAGTCACTGAGGTCTGACGAGTGTGAAGTTCTTGCATTGTTTACTTGGCCCAGCGCTGCCAATTCCGCCGCTGCGATCTGCCCTTCCTCCACCTGGCTGGCTCCATAAAAGTGTTTATTGCTCTACGTAACAACTCAGCCGTGGGAGGTTTTTGTTGTATTATTTTGGATTAGGCTTTGATGTTTCGATGGAGCTGTGCAAAAATCGAGTAAAATCGAGAAGATGGTAGCGCTGCACCAGGCCTGCCTGGCTGGTCTGCCGGGGTGCCAGATGTGCGGCACATTTCATCGAGTTTATTTACTGCGAATTGCTTTATTGCGTATGTTTGTGAATTTCGCAGTTAGTCTTTCATGATTGCTGATAATTCGCCATACCCTCAGGATGAATGCCGCGTGAAAGCAAAGTACCTTACCCCCTCCCTCGACGGCGTGATTTCGTGCTTTGCAGAAAGCAGCACGGGTGATATATTGGCAGAGTGAATTATTTTTGTGCAGGAGTGAGTGAAGCCGTTGGTCGGAGAGGGCGGAGCCGCAACAAGTTCAGGGTGACATAGAGGTTTCCTGGAAGCCTCTCCTCTGTCATGACTCAGACATCGGGACGCCACCCTGACGCTACGTGACAAAACCCAACACATGTTACATACGTTCGTGCACGCCGCTTTGTTGTGACTGGCTCCCCGATGTCGACCTGGCGGCTCACTCGCCTCGGCAGAATTTCGCCTTTTCGCTTTTCAATATATTTTTTCTCTCTCTTTCTGGTGCTGTTTTCAAGCTCAAATGGAGCGGGAGACATTCTTGAGGCAGCGTGGGCCTCTTCAAAAAACTCTCACTGATTTGATGAAGATTTGTTTCTCAAAACTGTGAAGAAATTGATTCCATTTAATCAGCTTATCCTTGACGACGATTTTGTATATGGAAGCTTTCAGTCGTGTACCGAATCTGGGGAATAATGTGGCTCACAGCATTTTCTTCCCTCTGAGGCTCCTTTGTCAGCCCATCACCCGTCAAAATGCAATTCGCTTGTCCTATCGAATCAATTGGGCCGCATTGTGGGTCACATGCCTCATCAGGAGCACCTGCCATATATTGGGGCGCATGACATGCCGTTGCGTCACTTCCTGGCTTATGCTGCACCCCCCCCCCCTCCCATGCTGCTCAGGAGGGAGATGTAGGCATCATCTTGCTTCCTTGACGCCGTCAGGAACGGATCGACCTTGGGAGGGCACGAAAGGTCAGCCTGCTTTCGCCATCTCCCTCATCTCTTACGAGCCGCCGAGGTGTCAAGTTTTGTCATCTTAATTTACATAGATGTTTGTTAGTGACAGCCCCCCCTGCTCTCAATCAGAGACCGTCAGTGTGGCCAGGCCAGAGCGGATGTTGGTGGGGCCTCAGAGGCAGGAAAGACTTTGGGTCAAATGCAAACATGAACCAGATTTAAAGGAATATGAATAATGTCAAATGAGGTTGACCTTCACCCAAGATCGAGGTCAGGCCTTGTGGCTGAGCGGCGGCGGAGTTCGCACCAAAATCCGCCGCCAGTGAACATAGCGTGTCAGGCTGTCGAGCTGGCAGACTGTCTGGCTGGGTTCCGCTCATTGTCAAGGCTGCAGTTTGCACTGGCCGGGCGGAGGCCTTGCTGGGCTGCCGAGGCGCTGAGGGAGGTGCTGCTGCATGTTGCTTGGGCGTGGAAGTTGCCTGGGTGGCAGGCAGTCCTGGTGCCCTTCGTGGTGGCCGAGGAGCGTGATACGGAGGCAACTTGGGCTAATCATGGCTGGGGTAACCGCGTTGACGGTGCTAATTGGGGTGTTTTGTTAGGAGCACTGCTGTGTTTATGGTAATGGTTATGGCTGTTGATGGCAGTGACTGAGTTGGCAGAAGCACC
>NC_061825.1:1520616-1535616 GCF_019202785.1 Penaeus chinensis
CCCCTCTCTCTCCCACTTTTTCTCGTTCGTTCGTTCGTTCGTTCGTTCGTCGTGGAAGTCTGACAACTGCCCTTGGTCACGTGGGAACACAAAGCAGAGTAGTGTTGCTCAGCACTTGGCAATCGTTCGGTTTGTTTACTTGTAAATGTGTATGTATGTATGTATGTGTATGTATGCATGTATGTATGTATGTATATGTGTGTGTGTGTATGTATTATATATATATATATATATATATATATATATGTATATATATTGTGTGTGTGTATGTATGTATGTATGTATGTATGTATATCCTACTTTATCCTTCTCTTTTCTATCACCCATTCTCCCCTTCTCCCCGTCTTTTTATCTTCTCGTCCCTTTTCTCTCATTTTCTCCACCGTCGTGCCTCTTATCTTCCACTTCCTTTGTCCTCTGTTTCTCTCCTCTCTCGACCCTTCTCCGCGCCTCCGCCCTTGCCTCTTGCTGCAGCCGCTCCCCTCTGTCCTTGCTTTATCACCCTCGTGCTCTCACGTCTCCGCCCTGCCTTTCCCCTCGCCCCGTCCGCCCATCACACGAGGGCGGCTTCCAATCCACCCACCGCTTTCCCCTTCCCCTTGTCTTTTCCCCTTCCTCTTCCCCCTCCCCTGCCCCTGCCCCTGCCCACCCCTCTGCCGATCGCTCTCCATACCCTCTCCCCTTTCCCCCTTGTCTTTCCTCCTTCCTCGTCTCCCTTCCGTCCTCTCTCCCTTTCTCTCTCCCTCTCTCTCCTCTCCTCTCTCTTCTTCCCTCTCCTCTCTCTTCCTCATCTCTCCTCTCCTCTCTCTCTTCTCTCTCTCTCTCTCTCCTCTCTCTCCTCTCTCTCCTCTCCTCTCCTCTCCTCTCCTCCTCTCCCTCCTCTCCCCCACTCTCCTCCTCTCCCCCTCTCCCTCTCTCCTCCTCTCCTCCTCCCTCCCTTGTTTCCACGTCGTTCGCGAAGCTTGCACTGCCCTTGTCGGGACCGCAATTTTTGTCAGCCATCAATCGTTCTGCGTTTCGTTTCTTGTAAACTCTGCTTTGATTTTATGCGGGTATCGCATGCCTGCTGTATTATCGCTTGGTCTGTTCTTTTTATCTTTTTATTTTATTTATATTTCTATCATTGTGTTTGTATTATATTATTATGTTATGTTATTTACTTATCTTCTTTTCTCCCCTCTCCCTTCTCCCGTCTTTTTCTCTCGTCCTTTCTCTCTCTACTCTCTTCTCACTCTCCTCTCTTATCTTCCCTCTTTTCTCCTCTGTTTCTCTCCCTCTCACCTCTCCTCCTCCTCCGCTCTTTCTCTCTCAGCCGCTCCCCTCTTCCTCTTTATCACTCCTCGTCTCTCACTCCTCCGCCCTGCTTCCCCTCGCCCCCTCCTCCTCGCCCTCACCGACGCTTCTCATCCTCACCCTTCCCTTCCCTGTCTTTCCCCTTCTCTCTCCCCTTCCCTCTCTCCCTGCCTGCCCCACCCCTCTCCTCTCCCTCCCTCTCTCCCTCTCCCCCTCTCTCCTCTCCTCTCCTCCTCTCTCCTCTCTCCCCTCTCCCTCTCCTCCTCTCCCCTCTCCCCCTCCCCTCCTCTCCTCTCCCTCCCCTCCCCTCCCTCCCCTCCCCCTTCTCCTCCTCATCCATCCTCTCCTCCTCTCTCCTCTCCTACTCCCGTCCACCACTTCCTCTTCCCTTTCCATTACCTCTCGCTTTCGCTGATTACTCCCTCTTTATGTCCATAAACACCGATACATACGTATTTCATCTCACAACTCTGCTCTACCATATTTTCATCGCGAACTCGCATAGGTCTCTTTTCGCTCTCTGTCATGTCTTCATTTTTTCCTATTGTTGTGTTGTGTATTGTGTTGTGTTCATGTTTTCTATATTATTTATTGATTTATTGTTAGATTTGTGTTGGTGACCGAGGTTACTTGTTATCTCGCAACCGATTACAACTTCAACCTCCATTTCCACTCAACCACATGCTTCCAACCAATTCCACTAACAAATTCCACCACACTCAATTCCTCCCACTATCACTCCCTTCCTCTCTCTCTTCTCTTCCTCCTTCTCTCCTCTCTTTCTCTTCCTCTCTTTCTCTCCCTCCCTCTCTCTCTCTCTCTCTCTCTCTCTCTCTCTCTCTCTCTCTCTCTCTCTCTCTCTCTCTCTCTCTCTCTCTCTCTCTCTCTCTCTCCCTCTCTCCCTCTCCCCTCTCCCTCTCTCTCTCTCTCTCTCTCTCTCTCTCTCTCTCTCTCTCTCTCTCCCTCTCTTTCTCTCTCTCTCTCTCTCCCTCCCCCTCCCCTCCCCTCCCCTCCCCTCTAATTTCTTCCATCCATCCATCCATCCATCTATCTCCTCTTCTTTCTACATCCCACCCCGTCACCCCTGTCCTCCTTCCCCTCTTCCTTCACTCTCTCGTTATCTCTGTATGTTATCTACATCTCTATTCATACATACATAAACACCATACATACATATTCATACACATACATACATACATACATACATACATACATACATGCAAACGTACGCAATAGGTACTCCTTCTTCTCTTTATCATTCTTCATTTGTTTCCTAAATGTGTGTGTGTGTGTATGTGTGTGTGTGTGTATGTGTTTGCATATATTATTTTATTGCATTTATGTGAGGAGTTGGTGGTTGGTGACCGAAGGTTACTTGATTACTCGGAAGCAGACCGATATACAACTATCAAAGGCACTCACAGTTACACTCAAACGCACATGCATATACACAAACAAATACGCACAACAAATACACACACACACACAATTCACACACACACGAACACACACTTCGTCGTTTTGTGCCATTGCCATTATGATTTTCCATGATTATTTTGGCCCCTTTCTCGTTCTCCTCTTTCTCTAATCTTCTTCCTCCCCTTTCCTCTTCTTGTCCTCTTCCCTCTCTTCCTTCCTCCTCGTCCTTTCCCTTCCTTCTCTTCCCCTCTTGCCCCTCCTCCTTTCCCTTTCCCTTACTGCCTCGTCCCACTCCTTCTCCTCCCCGCTTTTTACACTAGTCCTTAACCTCCCCCTCCCTTTTCCTTCTTCCCCCCCCCTTCCTCCCCTCCTTCTCCCTCCTCCTCCTCCTCCTCCTTCTCCTTCTTCTTCTCCTCCTCCTTCTTCTTCTTCTCCCTCCTCCTCCTTCTTCTCCCTCCTCCTCCTCCTCCCTCCTTCTCCTCCGCCTCCTCCTCCTCCTCCTCCTCCTCCTCCCTCCTCCTCCCTCCTCCTTCCTCTCCTCCTCCTCCTCCTCCTCCCCCCCTCCTTCCTCTCCTCCTCCTCCTCCTCCCTCCTTCCCCTCCTCTTCCTCCCCCTCCTCCCCCTCCCTCCTCCCCCTCCCTCCTCCTCCTCTTCCTCCTCTTCCTCCTCCTCCTCCCCCTCCCTCCTCCTCCTCTTCCTCCTCTTCCTCCTCCTCCTCCCCCTCCCCCTCCTCCTCCTCTTCCTCCTCTCCCCTCATTCCTCTTCTCCTTTCCCCTTCCATACCCGCTCTCACGCTCACCCGCTAACCCCCCCCCCCCCCCCTCGGCGTGCCATCCGGGATCCAAATACAGCCTTTCCCGTGACGTCATAGAGGCCTCGCACTTCTGAAAGATTAACATACACACAAAAGATGAAAATATGAATAAAAACAATAATTAGTTTTTTAGTCTTTATTGGTCTAGTCGTCGTTTGTTCCTTTTTCTTTTACCTTTTCCTTCTTCTCGGACGATTCTTATTGCCTATTGATCATATTTGAGAGCCGCTACCGCTGTCGCTAACAACATCGGCCGTGCCACCAGTTCTGCCACCAGTGCAACGGATCGGTTCCAACAGCGTAAAAAAGAAATCGACATTTTCAGCTATTCTGACTTTTGTTATCACTTTCCGCCACAACAACCGCAGCCACAGCGAGTTATGAATATTAACAGCACACTCCTCACCGCTACAGCAGGACAGCAGCAACAGCAACAACAACAACCATAACATTATACGCTGCAATGTCACAATGTCCGTATACATAAAACTACCATTACATACGACGCACGTTCGCATAAACAGTCACTTTGCAACGGAGTCTAGAATTCCATAGATAGATAGAGGCCAGGCACCACACAGTGTGCGACCCCCGCACGCGAAAGCACCATAGCTCACCACCCACACGCTAGTGCACCAAAGCACCATGATATTGCACTGTCACTGGCCACGGACGTCGCGACACACGCGCGCACATACACGCAGGCACGCACACACACACACACACACACACACACACACACACACACACACACACACACACACACACACACACACACACACACACACACACACACACACAGCGCGGCTGACGAGAGCCACGGGCGGAGGCATCGCAGCCACACGCAGAGACACCGCAGCAGCAGCAGCACCGGCACACTAAAACCAAGAAGGTAAATGACACCGCCAACATTCGGGAGCTAGGACCCCCGCCCCCCTTCCTCCATCCACTTCCTCGCCCCCCCCCTCCCTCCCCAAGCAACGCCTCCACCCCCAGCAGCAGCACCACCAACACACAGGTACAGCCGTGGCGAGACATGGGCCGGCCAGACAGCCAGCAGCAGCAGCAGGCAGCAGTGGTGCTCCTGGCGGCGACGGGGTAGCGGCAGCGGCAGGAGGTGGCGGGCGGAGGACTTGAGACGCGTCGGGGTTGAGATCGATAGCCCGCCTCGTCGGCCGGCGGGGTACACCACCACCACCACTACCTTGTCTTTGTTGTCTGTACGTCCCACCACCACCACCACCACCAACACCACCACCAGCACCTCCACCACCACCACCACCACCACCCTCAACGGCCACAGTGTCTGCACACTCGAACGGTGGCACACAAGTAACAAGTTTTCTTCTCTCTATTGACCAAGGAGCGTTGGTGTGGTGTGTGAGCTTGTTGTTATCCCTCCCACCCCGCCCTCGCCCCGACGCGGCTCTCCTGGTGACCGTCGCCGCCTCCTGCCGTCCGCCTCTTTGTCCTTTGCTCCTTTGCCTCTGTTGCTACCCTCTTCTTCGGCTCTCAGTGCTTCTTCGCCTCCGCTCGCCTTCGTCTGTCTCGGAACGTTCCGGCACAAAGCGTTTCTCTTCCTCCTCCTCCTCCTCCTTCGCCTTCGCCTTCTCCTCCTTTCGCTCCTCCAACGCCCACGTCTCTAGTTTTTAGGCGATTCCTTTCCTCTGTTTTGTCCCTTGCGGTGCGTGCGGGTGTGCCGTCATTGTCCGTGACTGTGCGACAGCGTCTGGCTCTGTGGACGGAAATGTGTGTGTGTGTGTGTTGTGTGTGTGTGTGTGTGTGTGTGTGTGTGTGTGTGTGTGTGTGTGTGTGTGTGTGTGTGTGTGTGTGCTGCATATTTATCTTTTTCTTTCTTTTTTGCAAATTGTTAGATGCATGTTTGTTAGTGTGTCCGTGCATCCGTTCATCTGACTGTCCACTCGTCCGTATGCCTGTCCACGTAAACGTTCTCATGTGTATAATTATTTTTATGGACATCCTCATTGTTCACTGAATGATTATTACTGTTGCCTACTACAAGATAATGGAAGGTAGATGGTATCGTTATTCTTCTTCCTCTTATTACGATGTTTTATTATTTTCTAAATTGATGTTAGTTGTACCGATGTAATGACTGATATCGCTCTATTTTTTTTTTTTCTGTGCTGTTTATTTCTTCGCATTTCTCACGCTTGTAGAACCGATGCACTTGGCTCGCGTGTCCTTTGTCGACACTCGCCTCTTTCCTCCCAAGCTTGAGCCGGCAGCACTCTGGTCATCTCCTCTCCTGCGAGCATGTATTCGTAGCCGTGCAGGAGGAAAGACAGACAGATGGCCGAACATGTGTACGGATAATCAGACATACCATGTGTACCTTTTTGCTACATGGCCCCCGACACTGGGTCACGTTTTTCCACACGGTGATTATCCTCACCGTGGCTTCGTATGTTGGGCTGGCGGAAGGAAGGGGCAGGAGCTAGGAGAGAGAATCGGAGAGAAGGGGGGAAAGAAAGGAGAAGAATGAAGGAAGGAAGGACAAAAATATGACAGGAAGTAAAGAGGGCGAGATGAGCGAAATAGATGAGCCAGAAAAGAACGCGGGAATTCAAATGAGAGAGAGAGAGAGAGAGAGAGAGAGAGAGAGAGAGAGAGAGAGAGAGAGAGAGAGAGAGAGAGAGAGAGAGAGAGAGAGACTAAGTCAATATTTTATTTGTTTGGATTTTTCATAAACACTGCAGGATGATGTGGCTAGCTCACATTGTTTATTTTAAAGCTTCTTATATCCGTATTGATTTTTGTATTATGCAGGCTATCTGAAATCTTTGTTTACTCTGTACAGTGTCGAAACATGATTTGATTTTCTGGTCTACGGTTTAGTCTAAGCGAGATCATTTCCCGTTGCACCGACTCCTCAGCTGTTTTGTATCCCTTCGTATTTCCTCTCCACTGCCTCTCTTCACTTCCACTTTCCTTCCTTTTATTCTTATTCTTCTTCCTTCCTACTACCAACCTATCTTTCCCACTCCGCGCTCTCTTTTTCCGACGTCCTCCTCTCCCAATACGCCACGCTCGCTCTCTAATCTCATCTCTCGGCTGCCCCCCCCCCCTCTCTCTCTCTCTCTCTCCCCGGCCCCTCCGCCCGCTGCTTGCTCTCACCGCCTCTCTCTCTCTCTCTCTCTCTCTCTCTCTCTCTCTCTCTCTCTCTCTCTCTCTCTCTCTCTCTCTCTCTCTCTCTCTCTCTCTCTCTCTCTCTCTCTCTCTCTCCCTCTCTCTCCCTCTCTCTCCCTCCCTCCCTCTCTCCCTCTCTCCCTCTCTCCCTCCTCTCTCCCTCCCCCTCCCTTTTTGTAAATAAGTAATCAAAATCTCTCTCTTTCTCCATTTCTCTATTTTCTCTCTCTTTCCTATCTCCCCTGTTTGTGTGGTGTGTGTGTGTGCGTGCGTGCATGCACGCATCCCCTCACCAAACTGTGATCGACTTCCTCTCCGTCTCTTCTTCCGCCCCTTGCCCTTCCTCTTGCCCTTCCCCCTCGCCTTCCTCACCATGTTCGAGCCCTGGAGGAACCCCGTCGGCGTCCTCTCCAGACACCGCCCACATTGGTGCATCCCTTTGTTAGTTCAAGGTTGGTGCGCGTCTGTACTGTAATGACGAGTCTCCTCTCTTTTCGAAGTAAGCTCGAAGCCCCGAGTCATGCACCCAGGGGCACCGTCTTCCCCAGTCACTCTCTTCTCTGAGCCCACGACACAGTGCTTTGTCGCTGCATCCAGCTGCAGTTCTCTTTTTCTTCTTTCTTTCATTCTTTCATGATTTCTGTCTGTCTGCTCCCCCCCACCCCTCTCTCGCTCTCTCTCTCTCTCTCTCTCTCTCTCTCTCTCTCTCTCTCTCTCTCTCTCTCTCTCTCTCTCTCTCTCTCTCTCTCTCTCTCTCTCTCTCTCTCTCTCTCTCTCTCTCTCTCTCTCTCTCTCTCTCTCTCTTCTCTCTCTCTCTCTCTCTCTTTCTCTCTCTCTCTCTTTCTCTCTCTCTCTCTCTCTCTCTCTCTCTCTCTCTCTCTCTCTCTCTCTCTCTCTCTCTCTCTCTCTCTCTCTCTCTCTCTCTCTCTCTTTCTCTCTCTCTCTCTCTTTCGCTCTTTCTCGCTCTCTCTCGCTTTCTCTCCCTCTCGCCTTTGCTTTCTCCCTCTTTCTCTCTATTTCTTGATTTTTTATTTTTTTTATCTATAACATGCAAAGCCCCGGAGTGCTCAAACTTATAAATTGAATTGTATGTTATTTTATTGTTCGTTGTTGGCACGGGGGTCTTAAACAGGAAGCCGTTTCTGTGTTTCCTCTCCCATCCTGACTTTTTTTTACCCATGCCTTTTTTTAGGCGTCTTCGCGCGGGTTTTCCCTTGATTTCCCGTCGCCCCTTTGCCTTAGCCTCCGCCATCGACTGCTTCGCGAGCCTTGGCTGGCGAGTCCTACCCTTTGTTTCTGCATCGGAATTGGCGCCTTTGTTTCTGGTCTTGCGCACTTTCCCTTCGGTTTTTCGCTTTCGATATTTTTTCGTGTACTACTCCCTCCTCCCTCCTCCCTACTTGATTTTATCCGCCCTTTTGATATGCCCATGGTTGTTTCAGCCTCTCGTGTCCTCCCTTTGTTCCAGTCCCTTTTTTTATTTGTGTCTCTCCGCTCAGTTTGACCCTTATAATCTTCAAGATCTTCCTATTTCTCTCTTCTCCCGTTTCTTCGTAGCCGCATTTTGCGTGCACTCTTCGTAGCTACACCCTGAAAGACCTAACTTTGTTCAGGTCCTTGGCGTCCCCGAGAATCCAGCGTCTTTGTTCTACTTGCCCTTTTTAGTTCCCTTTCTGGTTCCGCCGAAGTTCTTTCTTCGGTCTGTCGGACTCGCCGTCGGCACAGCGGACGAATTTCCGCAGCCCGAAAGCTCCTCCACACCTCCGCTCGCCCGCGCCCTCCCCAGCAACATGGCAACATCCGCATCTGGTTATATCCTTTGTCGTCTGCTTCGCGGCCAGTGGTGGCTGCTGAGGACTGCTGATGGCGACCGTGGTCGGTGCAGTATGAGGGGAAGACGGTGGTTCTGGGAGATGCTGGATGATGTTGGAGATGAGAAGGAGAGAAGAGTCCTTCTCTCTTGTAGGGTCCTTGGACGGTCTTAGGGGACCCTCTCCCCTCCCTCTTGCTGGCGTGGGCAGACGTGGGCCAGTCGCTTTGTGGATGCCGGCTGCGTCTCGCTGGAGCCAGTCGAAGTCAGTGACAAAATCACGACACTAAAAGATAGATCGATGGCTCTAGGGACCTGAAGTAATTTGCCTCGAGTTTTTCTTTGGCTGCATTTGCGAAGGTGGAGTTTCTGAGACGTGACACCTCTGCTGTGTGGGCGTTTCTGCGCGCAGATGATGATTGCCGAAGCCGGCAGCACACTCACGCACACGTGAGCAGAGGCTCTAGAATCTAACTACTTACCCTCCTACTTTTCATCGCTACACCTGTCGACTAGCTACTTAGTTCCCCAGCATTTAACTATATTCGTTTTTTTAATCGCTTTTTTTCCTTATTCTCTCTGTCTCTCTCTCTCTCTCTCTCTCTCTCTCTCTCTCTCTCTCTCTCTCTCTCTCTCTCTCTCTCTCTCTCTCTCTCTCTCTCTCTCTCTCTCTCTCTCTCTCTCTCATCCTTCCATCTTTCCTGTTTTCCAGCCAACCGGCAAACTCATGTAAACCGACATACGTCCATGTACGTAGGACTCCTTCGCACAGACTTCACACACCCACGGGTTTCTCGAGGAAATCGTCGATACCACAAGAGGGAGTTTGGTTTGGTGGCGGAAGGCGTGGTCATCTGGTAGGGTGGGCGTGGCTGGTTTGCCGTAAGAACACCTGTCATTGTAAAAGAAGCTTGGCCGATTAAGAGAGCGTTATAGGCGTGGCCGGTCAGGAAAGCGGAAGAGATGTACGTCTAATAAAGGCGTGGTCAGACACGGGGGGCGTGGCTTAGGGGGGAAAGGAAGAAGAAGAGAGAGAGGTAAGGTTAGGGTGAAGATAGTGAGATCGGGAGGGAGAGGGATCTTGAGAGAGAAGAAAGGGAAGAGCTGTAGTGAAAGGAAGTAGAGAGAGAGAGAGAGAGAGAGAGAGAGAGAGAGAGAGAGAGAGAGAGAGAGAGAGAGAGAGAGAGAGAGAGAGAGAGAGAGAGAGAGAAAGAGAGAGAGAGAGGCGTGGCTTCTCGTGTACGAGTCTTTGGGTCAAGAGCAGCATGACTCATGACTTCTAGAACCTTCCTGGTGGTCTTGTGTAAGTGTGTCTGTGTCTATGCCTGTGTAAGTGTGTGTGTGTGCGTTTATGTGTACGCGCTCAGTTGTCTCCGGTTTGTTTTATTTTCCATTTTTTAGTCAGATATCATCCGTTAGGTACAGTTTGTTTACCATGTCAATATTTCTTCTTTACATTGTATCGGATAATTTGCAAGAATTATCTCATTTTGAGATGTTATGTCATTTCCTATTTATATATACGAAAAAAAAATATATTGCCGTTCTCCCTCCCTCACACACACACACACACACACACACACACACACACACACACACACACACACACACACACACACACACACACACACATGTACGTATATATACATATATACATGCATACATACATGCATACATGGCACTCTTAAGATAGACTTTGTTCCTCTCCCGCATTATGTTCTTCCTTTCCCTTATCGTGCTTTAAGGCACCTACCTCTGCCCGCCTGCTTGCGTCTGCGATCGCTTTGTCGGGCCCCGGATGTCCAGCGGTCACGGATTACCTCGGTGTCTGCTAAGCCTCGTCTCCATTACTCACGAATGCCCCTTTCCGCCCGGCAGCTCACACACCTCCACGCCCCTGGGTGAAGGGCGCTCGCTCCTTGCCACCCTCTCTCCTCTAGCTTTCCCACGAGCCAGACATCAGTTATCCGCTTCCCTCTATTCGCCCGTTATCTCCCTCTTTCTCCTATCCACTAAGCACAAGCTACCCCTCCTCTTCCGGCGACTCTTCTCAGACTTCCATCGGCCAGACGCCATATTTCACCAATGGCGGTTCGAGCGTCCGTCCAGCACCACCAGGAGGCTTCTCCTGCTGGCTGTGCGGCGGCAGGAGCGTGTGTGTGGCACGGCAGGCTGAGGGGCCTTGCAGGAACCGGCCGGGAGTCTCCACACGCAGAAGACATGGCCAGCTTTATGGGGCTGCCCCGATCTGGCCAGCCGGCCTGGGGGCGGTCTGTGGCGCGTCTGGAAGGCTGGCCAGGCTGGCAGGGAGAGGGAGAGGGACGAGTGTCTGCTGGCTGTCTGGTAACACTTGCGTCTCAGGAAGAACGTTTACTCTGCCTCCCGGAACAAAGTCGTGTTTATGAACGTTCGCGAGATGGCTCTGATGCACTGCGTTCGTTGGGAGTAATCGAGGTTGGTGGTGTCGAGGGCTGTTGTTCGAGTGAGTAGTAGGACATATATACACACCCGCACCATACCATTATTTATGTATACGAAGGAAAAGACATGGACGGTATTTTTGATAGAAAGTAGGGACATTTGACAGGCAGACGTTCCCAGACAGACAGATAGACAGGGAGATAAAGGCAGACAGACAGACAGACAAAGCTCATATTAGTCAGCATGTGTGTGTTTTTGTACGCCTGTGTTTTGGGGGTTGCGACTCTATAGCGAAGCTCGATGTATCTCCGCACGTCCACGCAGAAATGTAGGTACCTCGTCAGTTGCAGCAGTAAGGGCGAAATCGTCCGCACAACCGATGAGGAAGTGACCTTTAGGAAACGCGGTTGTCTCGTCTGGCCGCGGGATCCGAGCAGTGATTCGTGTCTGTTCCGAGCGATCCAATGAGAGGTCCAATCTGTTTCATGTCCTGCATTAACGGTTTCAGTGGCTGCAGCATCACTACCGGGACTCAAATTGTTTCACGTGTAGTTATTGTGGGGGAGGCTCTAAAGTGCTCCAAGCGGCGCCATTAAGCTTTTAATTTATTTCATGTGTCGTTGCTGGGGATCCGGAGTGTGCCACGAGTAGGAAGGAAGGGGGGGGGGGGCAGGGGGGGTTATGAATACGGTACGTTCCCCTCTCCGTCTTTCTCTCTCTCTCTCTATCTATCTATCTATCTATCTGTATCTCTATCCCACTCTTCTTCCTTACTTCCCTCTTTTGCCCCCACTATATTTCTCCTTCCCTATCCCCCTCATCCTCAGTCTCTCTCTTATTCCCCACACCATTCACCCGCTCGCC
The DNA here is from genome assembly GCF_019202785.1 of Penaeus chinensis. Classification (NCBI taxonomy): domain Eukaryota; kingdom Metazoa; phylum Arthropoda; class Malacostraca; order Decapoda; family Penaeidae; genus Penaeus; species Penaeus chinensis. The sequence continues at coordinate 1,532,388 of NC_061825.1, forward strand.
CTATCTTTCCCTCCGCTGACGGATCACCACTTATTTGTCTGTCTTTCACGGGTTGGCGCTGATTATCACGAATCTGCGGGGGTTCGTCGGGATGCTGAGAGGAGCAGAGAGAAGAGGAGAGGAGAGGCGCTCGCATTGAAGGGATGCTGCCTCATTCCGGTCTGGCAGGAGTGCTTTTGAGGTTTCTAGCCATGTTCAGGGAAAGCAAAATCGATGGGTCTCTCTCTCTCTCTCTCTCTCTCTCTCTCTCTCTCTCTCTCTCTCTCTCTCTCTCTCTCTCTCTCTCTCTCTCTCTCTCTCTCTCTCTCTCTCTCTCTCTCTCTCTCTCTCTCTCTCTCTCTCTCTCTCTCTCTCTCTCTCTCTCTCTCTCTCTCTCTCTCTCTCTCTCTCTCTCTCTCTCTCTCTCTCTCTCTCTCTCTCTCTCTCTCTCTCTCTCTCTCTCTCTCTCTCTCCCTCTCCCTCTCCCTCCCTCTCTCCCTCTCCCTCCCTCTCTCCCTCTCCCTCCCTCTCTCCCTCTCCCTCTCTCTCTCCCTCTCCCTCTCCCTTCCTTTCTCCCTCCCTCCCTCTATCTCCCTCTCCCTTCCTTTCTTCCTCCCTTTCTCCCTCCCTCCCTCTATCTCCCTCTCCCTCCCCCCCCCCCTCTCTCTCTCTCTCTCTCTCTCTCTCTCTCTCTCTCTCTCTCTCTCTCTCTCTCTCTCTCTCTCTCTCTCTGCCTTTCTTTCTTTCTTTTTCCCTTTCTCTATCCCTTGCCTCCTTCCCCCTACCCCGCTCCCCTCCCTTCCATAATTCCTTCCGCCTTCTCTCTTTCTCTCTCTGTTTATTTTTTCTACAGGAGTAGGACGTGCGAACCAGACTCCACACGGGAAGAAATGGCAGCATCTTCGTATTGATCTAAATGGGGCCAGCTAGCGTCTTGAGGGTGCAGGTGAAGACGCTCTCTCTCTCTCTCTCTCTCTCTCTCTCTCTCTCTCTCTCTCTGTGCGTGTGTGTGTATTTCTTTCTTTTTCTCTTCTATCTCCTTCTCTCCCTTTCTTTCTCTCTCATCCTTCCAACCTACTTACCCCTATCCCTCTTTCTCCTTCTCTGTCTCTTTCTCTACCTCCCTCCTCTTTCTTCTCTTTCCTCCCTCTCTTCCTCTCTCCCATCTCGCTTTTCCCGGTTCTCTTGACAATCTCCATTCCCTTGCCCTCACTCTCCTCTCAGTTTTTCCTCGCTACCATTCCTTCTCCCTCTCCTTCTTCCTCTCTGTCTCTTCCCCTTTTTTCGTTTCCTTTTTTCTTTTTACCAATAACCCCCCCCCCCCCCTCGGCAGAAAGAGAAAGAAATCAGTATATTGTGGCTCACGAGGACATCTTCCTGGCGTTCATCTTGAATATCTCCTTGACACTTCCTTGGGATTTCTCAAGGCCCAGCTGAGTGATGGGGGGAGGGGGAGGGGGTGGGAGGAGTGGAAGACGGCTGGGGAGAGGGTGGATAGGCGGGTCGGGGAAGGAGTTGGGAAGGGGGGAGGGGAGGGGGGGAGAGACTCAGAGCAGGAAGGAGAGTAAAGCGAAGGTGAGGGGAAGTCAGGAAAACGTGTTTGGGGATACGGGAGAATGTGAAGGAAATCTAGAAGAAAACATGGAATGGAGAGAGAGAGAGAGAGAGAGAGAGAGAGAGAGAGAGAGAGAGAGAGAGAGAGAGAGAGAGAGAGAGAGAGAGAGAGAGAGTTTGTGTGAGTGTGAGAGTAAGTATGAGTGTGAGTGTGTGAGAGGGGGGAGGGAAGGAGAGGGAGAGGGGCGAGTGAGATGAAGAAGCGAGGTGTTTGATGAAAAGGAACGTTGAGGGCCCAGATTAGGTAGGATAAGGCGACATTCAACAAACCACCATAAAGCCGAAGGTAGGGAGAGACAGCGCCAGAAAAATGACACAATAACCTCCTTCAGTTGTGCAAACAAACCGACAGACGAACGCACAGTCTATCAGTCTGCGAGGGTTCTTATGAGGAGGAGAGAAGGAGGCAAGGGGGGATAGGTAGGAGGAGGAGGAGGAGGAGGAGGAGACGGATATGGGGGCGTCCAGACAGCCAGACAGGTGATTATATGAGAGGGGATCACACATCAGCTGGTGGCGGACGCGACGGGGAGAAAGAGAGGAGAGCGAGAGAGGGAGAGAAAGAGAGAAGCTGGAGAGAGGAGGAGATGGGGGAAGGGGACGAGGGAGGGAGGGAGGGAGGGAGGCAAGGTCTCGGGAAGACTAAGGTAGGTAGTAGCGTCTCAGCGATTCCTCGGTCTCCAGCCTCGCCACTTTAACAAAGAACGACGTTAAGACGTTGAGGGCGATTCCTTGCTTATTAAGAGTCGGATTGTCGCCCGGATGGTCACGGCGCCGCTGGCTGGGTGTTGCCGCGAGCATGCCAGAGCTGATGCTGCTATCGGGAGGTCTTTTTTTTTTTCTCTCTTTTTTCGAGGAATAAATGAAAAAGAAGAAGAAAATAGATGTAGGGTCTGGGAGGGAGACGTTGAGTTTTATTGTGGATAGAGGTTGTATTTTAAGCCTGGGGGACAGTTATTCCAGAACTTGGACGATTAATGGAAGTTGAAGTGTCGATGACTTTTTCTTTGTCCTTTAGGAGCGAGAATTAAAGATTGTCAGATCATGGCAAGTCCAAGGTTTTCCGGAATAGGTGTTTTACTTCAGTTTGCCTATGTACCCATCCGCCCTCTGTCTGTGTCTATTTTTCTACTGTCAATCTGTTTGTCTTTCTGTGTTTGTCTATATATATATATATATATATATATATAGATAGATAGATAGATACATACATACACAACTCCTTTTTACTTTTTCTTTCTTTCCTTCCCCCTCACTTTGTATCTCCTCGTAGCGGCGTTTGATTGGGCGAGCTTTGAAGCCTGGAGTCGCCGGCCGCCCGTGCACAATAAGAGAGATTGGGCGGCGCGTAGGGGCGTTCAAGAGGGCGGGGACCTGAAAGCCAACTTTACCTGGAACGACGGAGGGAATCGTTGTGTATAAATTTGCCTCGGGTGACATTTTTTTCTCCCTCTCTTTTTATATCCAAGACGGGGAACAAGAAGTTTTCTGGGAATTTTGGCGTCTAGACGACAATTTCCAGGAATTTTTCCCCGGAAGGAGGAGCTAAGAGTTGCCACTTTCTTTGTTAAGTCTTCGTATCCATAAGGCTCCTCCGTGGCACGAGTGTTTGGGAGGAAGGTTCCAGAATCTCGAG
>NC_061825.1:1540616-1558116 GCF_019202785.1 Penaeus chinensis
TTCTCTCTTTCTTTCATTCTTTCTTTCTTTTTCTTTTTCTTTCTCTCTTTCCCGTATGTGTATGGTGTACGTGTGTAACTGTGGAGACTTTGTTTCATAATGCAGACTTTGTGACCGGTACAATACCAGTATGGGTTCGTCTGATACTACTGCAGTGTCGAATTCCACAAAATGTACAGTGTTTGTGCTACGGTGCAATGTTTTAGATAGAATGTTCGGCGACTATAGTGATTTAGATATATGTTTTGGCTTAGTATAGCTTTTAGCTTTCATATTTGTTTACCAACTCCCGTTTAATAAAGCCTTTAGAGTTGTAAAATCTACCTGCCACTGGTTCAGTTCACGAGAGTCCGCCTAATTCAGCCCTTCGTTCAGTGAATCACACGGCTTGTCCAGTGAAGTCCCTTGTAGTCCTCTAATGCTGTGCTTGCTACACCCGCGTCCACCTGCGCCAGTCAGCTCCCCCGTTTACCCCGAGACAGCTTACTCGTGCGCAGTAAAGTGTGGTTCAGTAAAGTCCTCCCTTTTTGGTAACAGTATCTGGCGCCAGAACCTCGGTTGGCATGTAAACAAACACTGCAGGTCATCGACTGTGCTAGGGATATCTGCTCATATACTACACCTGTGGTTAATCACTTGTGAGCAGGTGCATGGATGTATAACCTACTTTAATTCGTTATGCATAGACTTATTAGAGAGGCTGTCTCGCGGAATGTTGTACGTGCTAATCTTAGCAATTAAATTAGCAATTCCTAGCAAGTGTGCCTGTCAACTGGTAAAGTTGAAGCAGAGACGGAGAGTAACGAGTCACACAACGCCATGACCCTTGCCGTCTTCCCGCTACCTTGGTAACCGTAAGGCCTCAGGATAAATATAGAAAGGAATTGATTTAGCGCACAGAGAGACAAGACGGTTACGTAAGTCAAGCGGTATCACTGCTCGGGCATCGCTTGGCACTTGCCAGAGCCTTTGTGCGGGGAAACACGCACACGTACACACCCACTGAGATATAAGCACGCAAAGTACACACAGACACGCGTTCGTTTTCACTTAGTCCACGCACCAAGGAGTCCTTCATAAGAGATGTCCTCAAAGGAAGCCGTCGCCGGCGAAGAGCCTATAAGCCGCCATAATTTTGTTGATTCAGCGAGCGTCATGCACCCCCGTGGCACCGCAAAGCAAGGTTGCTGGGTTGCGCCACGCACGTCTTCGTCCGATTCGCAAATAGCATGTTTGTAGCGAGCGACCCGGAGCGCGACGGGAGATAGAGAACTCCGGCACGAGAGGGTGTCTACGGCCTTTGTCGACGGTCAGAAGCCGTCGGAAGGGACGGGGAGGGAGGTGGGAGAGGCGGCAGCGCCGGCTCGAGCGGGGAGGCGGCCGGGAGCGGGAGGGGGAGTACAGAATCGAGAGGGAGTCCGGGAAGGATCGTGGGGAGGAGGGAAGTCTCGGGAGGAGGGGTAAGAGAGGGGGTCGTTCTAGGGTACAGTTCTGGAGCCTGCAAATAGTGAGTCGTCCCCAACGGACCCAGGAGAGGGAGCAGAACACTTTATCGTGTACCGTTTTGTTCATACTTCAGCCTCGTAACTTGGTTGAGGCCGTGGCTGTCTCTACCCCTCACATGGCAGCCATTTTATGAGAAGGTGGCGACGAGGAAAACATTTTGAAAAAAAGATAAAACGAGAGAGAGAGAGAGAGAGAGAGAGAGAGAGAGAGAGAGAGAGAGAGAGAGAGAGAGAGAGAGAGAGAGAGAGAGAGAGAGAGAGAGAGACGCGCGCGCGCGCGCGCGTGTGTGTGTGTGTGTGTGTGTGTGTGTGTGTGTGTGTGTGTGTGTGTGTGTGTGTGTGTGTGTGTGTGTGTGTGTGTGTAAATAAATAAAGGATAGGAGGAATGGGGCGTGGAGGAAAACCCATTAATCAGATACGAACGAAAAAAAATGACAAAAAGAATACGTAAAACTACGAACAAAGAGGATTAATTCAAAAGTAGAGATGAACAAAAAAAAGAAAAAAACGAATAAAAAAGGTGGAAATGCACATATAAATGACTTGCAATAAAGAACATTAAATTGGACTCGAGCAGAACAAAGGCATACCGCAGAGAATGAGGCAGAGATCCCGAAAAATTGGCAAAAACATGTAATTAGGTGAGGAAGAAGACACAGGGCGGTGTAATGTCATTCCGATCTACTTCCTTGTGTTGCGTCCCTGCCATGAAATACCAAGTCCCTCATGATACTTGGTAAGAGAGCGAGGCACGATAATTACGAGGTAAATGTCATACACAGTCAATAATTCAATAGTAATTCACCTGTTACACGGCCGGTAATTAGGTGTTTCTGAGAGCGTGACAGTAGACGGAGCATTTTCAAGACTTGGAGCCAGACGGAGCGGATTTCCGGGGAATGGCAGACAGACAAACGAAACTTAATGAATCTTGCAAAGATGCCACAAGTTCAAGGCCATTTCCCCCGATATCAGGATATAAATTATAAACACCGTCCCTAGATGTGCGCCAACGGTTGAATCTAGGGTGACCGTGCAGAGTTATTTCCAGAATGCTTCAGTTACCGCTGAAATTCCCCCGTGATAGAAACCGATGACTCGAGCAGCGCTGATTTTGAGCTAAACATTTTGATATTTTGTGGAATTTCTGGCCACGCAGAACGCACATACTTTGGCAACCCCGTCACACTGCGTCTAGACAGTGTTGGCATATCGTGGGCATTTAATTTCCCCGAAGATAATCTGCACTTGATTATATTTTTTTTATCGTTCAGAGATCATAATTTTATGGACTTATATTACAGGATGTGTCGCAAAGTCAATATGTGGTGAAATGAGCTATAGGAGACGTCTAATAAAAGAAATGTGCGGCCGGATACGTCAATAATATAGAGATGGCATGTTTAACAGAGGACATGCAAGGTGCGCAAGTCCGAATTTGTTTTATATTTTTGTTTTGCAGATGTTTGGTTTATGTGGTGGTTTTGCCTGTTTTGCAATAATGGCGGAATTCAGGTGGCAGCGGAAATGGGTCGTAATTGGGAGGGAAAAAGCTTCAGGTCCGCGATTGAGGAGCGGTCATGCGCCTTTGAGTAATAAAGAACAGTCAGCATGTGATGATGATATTTTACAGTTTGGTTCCCCTCGGGCTGGGGGGGGGGGGGTGAGGGGGTTCCAAGGGCAAGTTCAAGGCAGGCTTGTGGGCTCTGCCATGTGATCCTGTTGTTTCTCGCAGACATTTTCCCTCGTGGCTTCTGTTTTCTTAACTTTTTTTTTCCCCAATTGGCTTCTTTTCTCTCTCTCTCTCTCTCTCTCTCTCTCTCTCTCTCTCTCTCTCTCTCTCTCTCTCTCTCTCTCTCTCTCTCTCTCTCTCTCTCTCTCTCTCTGTTTGGTGTCAACCTCCTTTCCTTGGAGATTTTTGTTTCTGTTCTCTTATTCTTTCTTTAGTCTGTTCCTTTATATCTAACTGTATGTCTATTCTTTCTGTCCGTTCTTCTCCCTCTCTGTGTCTGTCTGTCTGCTTATATATATCCCTCTCCCCTTCTCCTCTCCCTCTCTTTTTCCCTCTTTCCCCTACCTTCCCCCTCTACCTTCCTCCCTTAACCCCTACCCTCCCTCTCTCCCTCCCCCTCCCTCCCTCCCTCCCTCCCTCCCTCCCCCTAACGCACTCTCTCACTTTTCGTGTGACTAGATCATACGTGGATGTACCAAGCGAAAGTGGGTAGTCTCAATGTAAAGTGATTATCCACTTCGCTTTCCCCATCAACTCTGACCGCACCAGCAGGTCCAGCCGTTACCCTCTCTGCTGCCCACCACTACCTTCCCACTACACTCACCCTGCCGCTCTCTCTCCCTGCTGACACTGCCCTGCCCCCGTCCCCTGCCGCCGGGCTCCTTCCCGCTGGTCTCCCCGCAACCGCTCTTGCTGCTGCTTTCAGGGTGAACTTGTGCAACACTCTTCAACTTATGCAACAATTTTCAACGCCATGTCTTGTTTGCAGTCCAGCCTCGTTATAGAGACCTGGAGCGTTTTTGTTGTTATTTGTTTTATCCGAGGCGAAGAAGTAGACCGACGGCCTAGCCCTTAGTGCCACCATCGTTTGTGGCACCCCGGTTCCCCAGTCAAGGTTCAAATAAAACTGATGGATGTGACTTTGACAGCCAATGTGTAGGCAGTTTAAGGTCCAGGCTTCAGGTCCTACACATAACCCTTTCGCCCTTATGTGACACAGGGACTAAAATATGACAGACACAACACATGGCGCTCCCCTTTGCCTCTGCCCCAGTCCCCTGTCCCGGCCCCTTTGTCTCCCTGTTTTCTTCTTCTATGAACAACTCTTCTCCACCTTCAGACCAATCTCTTAATCACTTCACACTGTTCGTCTGTGCTTCGGCGGCGCTTAAAACAAGCCGCTGACATCCCGTCTGCCGTAAGCCCAGCTGGCACCCCGGCCACCCAGGCTCCCCACACACCACCACACGGCATGCAGCACCGTGACACAGTCTGCCACATGACACTTATGTTGAGAAGCTTAGACCAAGGTCACATTCCTGCGGTGGAGGAGGAAGCCACCGGTTGGTTATACCGGTCACACATGCCCTACTGCCCGGCACATTCACACGCGCACACGCACACGGAGGCACGCGCACACACACAAACATAAACACAGGCACCTATTCAGTCGTTCGCTCTCAACGTCGCGGCTCAGTGGTTTGTGTGGCATGCGAGAATTAGATGTTGGCGTGGAGTCGATGGCGTTATCCCGAGCGGCTCGAGAATTCACCGAAGCCTACACAAGGTGGATCTGCCCGGCCGCTACACCCCCGCACGACGAGCCGAAAATAACAAAAAAAAAAAGAAAAATAAAAAAGAAAAACAGAGGGGGGGGGGAGAAAAAAAAAGGTTTGTTTTATCATGTGGTGGTGGAGGCGTGTGTAGGCCTACCTTCAATTCTGACCTCCGAGATGGTCGTTCACGCAGCTTAGCATTCGCAACTGAACCTTGAGATTCTGTGAACCTTGCGTGGCTTCCCTCGTAATCAGATGTGAGAAAAGGAATCGTCTCTAATTATTGCATGGGCGAATTGCAAATTCTTTCTCTCTTTCTCTCTCATTCCGTCTTTTCTCTCGCGTTTGTTTATTTTTTCTTGCATTTCATAAGTAATTTCGAATTCTGATAAAGTGTTGTCTTTCCCTCGAGGGTATAGGTTAGTGTATGACATTTGCCACGCCGCGCGCTAAGTGTTTTAGGGTTAAATCACTGTTAGGGTTAAGGTTTAGGCTTGAGTCCCCTCCCCCTCCTCCCCCTTCCTTGTGCGAGTCTGTCACACTTACACTCGCTTTATTTATCCTGCCAGCTGCCGCCATGGCTGTTGTTGTTAGTACTGATGTCGTTGTTATGTCCGTGTTCTTGTTCTACAGTTGCTGCGAGTACTTGCCGGTGCCGTCCGTCAAGTACACGGACGGGAAGCTGGCTCTCTCACTTGGCTCTGGTTTTCCCTTCTTTCCTCCTCCGGGCGCTTCCTCATTGAGTTGGAGTCGTTTGCCTACGGATGTGTTTTTATTCTCCTTGTTTCTCGGGACTTGATGCATTTATACTTACTACTTCGGGGTTTGTGTGTGTGTGCGTCCGTGTACGTGTCCGTGTCCGTGTCCGCCCGTGTGTGTCCGTGCGAATAACTAGATCAAATGAGACCTAATTGCACGATCTGGCAATACCTTACTGCTTATTCGTTCAGTTAAAACCCGAAAAGGAATATTTTTTTACTTCGTGTCTTCCTCCCTCTTCGTTTCGTACGTTCGACCTTTTTTCTTTGTTCTCTTCCAGGATTTCCTCTCTTGTTCCGCCTCCCACACATTCGCTCTTCTCTTGTTTGTTTGGTGTCTTTGCATCCGCCTATTTGGGAAACATTCCTGTAAGCTTACTGGATACTTGGCAATAGAGAGAGAGAGAGAGAGAGAGAGAGAGAGAGAGAGAGAGAGAGAGAGAGAGAGAGAGAGAGAGAGAGAGAGAGAGAGAGAGGTGAGAAAAAGAATGATAAAGCTTTTTAGTCTTTGCTCTGTGTTTCTGTCTCGCCCATTCACAACGAGAGGGAACCGCAGCGCGACGTCTACCTTCCCTTTTAACTAGACATGCCACCTTTCTCCTACATTACTACTTCGACGGGCCTTTTACCCCCCCCCCCCCCCCCCGTCTTCTTCAGTGTATTTCCAGGTTATCTGATGGAGCATCTTGTAAATGTCTTATTTGTTTTCTTAATATAGCTAACTTCATTGTTGCCCTCTCCCCCTCCCCTCCCCGCCGTTCTTGCCCCTCCTCCTCCTACTCCTCCTCCTCCTCCTCCTCCTCCTCCTCCTCCTCCTCCTCCTCCTCCTCCTCCTCCTCCTCCTCCTCCTCCTCCTCCTCCTCGTAGTCCATCTGAATTTCTCTCCTTTGTCCTTGAATCCTTTTCCTCCTCCTCCTCCTCCTCCTCCTCCTCCTCCTCCTCCTCCTCGTAGTCCATCTGAATTTCTCTCCTTTGTCCTTGAATCCTTTTCCTCCTCTTCCTCCACCTCCTCCATTTGCAGTGCCAGTGGAGATGGCAACGTCTTAAACAATGGCACCAAGCAAAAGCGGAGCCACATGCTGTCCCCCCTTTGGCATCCATTGGCTCTAGCCTTGAAAAACGCCACATTGGAGAGAGGGAGTGAATGTTAATGACAACGTGGCAACTCAGGCTGCTGGTTCTTTTTTTCTTCTCCTTCTTTCTTTTCGTTCCCTCCTTCCTTTCGTTTTCTTGATTGTGTTTGGTACATGGGAAGTCACATGTGAGTCTTCTGCGTGTGTCCCACCACATGACAGTGTCGGCACAGCTATATTGATCGCCGTCGCTTAACTATTCGAGGGCAAACAAACGCGACATCGCCGATGGATGGCAACCGCGCGGTGAACGACCCGACCGTGGGAGGGACAAAAAAGAAAACGAAAAGGAGGAGAAGAAAAAAAAAAAGGAGATGAGAAGAAAAAAAGGAGAGGAGAAGAAAAGAAAAGAAGAAACATTGCCGCGTTTCTGTCGTGACTCCTTTGGGGAACGATTGTCGCGATGCTAGAGAAATCGCGGTCGAGGTTCATCCCTAACTAACTTCTTTTAGCCGCGTTCACAGACCCTCGGAACCGGAAGTTTGATTTATTTTTTTTCGTTTGTTTTTTCTGGGAATTCCTTCTTAATCAACATTGATAAAGGAAGCTCTAGAGAAGGCAAGGACGTGTAGCATGAAGTCACAAGGGTATATGTATGATACGGGTATTTGCCGGAGCTGTGCATGATTTGTATCCCGTTAGTGTGGTAACCTCTCCCTTGCGCGGGATACATTGTTGATGAGTTTGATCTTTTATCTTGGGCTGAAGGGGTTGGAGCAACTGGGCAGATGAGAACAATTTATAGCCAGGCCTTTCGTTTGACGACTTCTTTTCACTAAATCTTCCCCTTCAGGCGTTTAGCGATTCCCCGCCCGTACGTGGCATGTTACCTGTCTCGGCCCCTCGTACCTCGTCATACTCGTCCGCGCGCGAGTATCTGTAGGTTCGTGCGTACATCTGAGTCGGCATGCAACAAGTGTCATAGCCATGGCCAGCAGAGACGAGCGGCTGCCTCACCTTCCTCTTGTGCACTCATTAATGAGCCAAGAATGAGCTCTGAGGGAACGGGACGGCACTTCCTCCTTGGAGATCGTGGAGGGGACCGTTTCTGCCATACGGCTCAAGGACGAAGGCTCGAGTGTTGTCATGGCAACAGTGCCATTAGTGAAGGAAAGACGAAAATAAACAGCCAGTGGCCGCACAGTTCCTCGCGAGATGTGGCGTTGAGGGAGTCCACGGAAGGGTCGGTCCAGGCTGAGCAGCGCCCACTGCAGCCGGGCAGCCGACGCCATTACAGGAGACACAAGGCTTCGGTCGTGGTATTTCGCCTAGCTTTCAGTTGCATAACGTTGGAAGTCGCGTGCGGAACTCATGTTTCAGCTGGAGTCCAGGGAGGGAGAGGGAGGGGCTAGAGCTGCTCTGTGTAATGAGATGTAGTCATGGCAACGACGACTGCAACGTCCAGTTTAGGTAATGATGATGACGGGCACGGGGGCTTCCTCCTGCCCTCGCGCCATCCCTCCCCCCCCCCCTCCTCCCACCCCGACCCACGCTCGTCTCCTTTGTATATTTCACCCATAAACCTGCCCGCATTAGACTCGTTCTCCACTTCCTGCGCTCTCTCCCACCCATGCTCCCTCTCGTTCTGTGCCCACGCTTGCCCCAGTTTGAGGCAGGATAAAAAGAGTAAGGATATTGGCACGTGCCAACCCCCTGCGGCCCACATAGGCCTCGGATATCTGGATTGGGTAGCAAGGGACACCATTATTGGGGAAATTCGACCGGCCTACTTACCCCTATCCCGGAGCCTTCGTCCCTGCCCATTCTAGCCTTCTCCCCTGTCGCGGTCCCTGTTGGTGGGTCCCTGTTGGTGGTTGGTGTGCACGGTTTCTGTTTTATATTCCACATCCTCGCGTATTATTGTGAAATTCTCTTAATCTCTCTCTCTCTCTATCTATCTATCTACCCACCCATCTATCTATCCACCTCTATCTATCTATCTATCTCTCCCTCCTCCCCCTCCCCTCTCTCCTCTCTCTCCCTCTCTCCGTCTTCCTCCCCCCCCCCACACACACACATGCACACACACACACACACACACATACACACACACATATACACACATATACACACACATACACATACGCACACACCTAAATCATCACCCAGTTCATCCCCACCCCAGCCCCTGCCCCTTGCCCCCCCCCCCTCCTCCTCCCCTTGCCGCCGTTCCTGCTCTGGGAATTACGAAAATGTTTGTAGACACTTTTTTCAAGGTTTGAAATGGACGCGGTAGATGTATGTTGACAAATAAAATAGTATGCCCGTAGTCTCAGTCGGCGTATGTGAATCTATGTATACTGTGCTGTGCTCTATGTTGTGTGTGTGTGTGTGTGTGAGTGTGTGTGTGTTTGTGTGTGTGTGTGTGTGTGTGTGAGTGAGTGTGTATGCTTCTGTTCTGTTTTGTCCTTGCAAATACGTTTATTTGTTATCATTACTTTGCGACAAAGTCATTTGATTTCATTTAGCCACATTTTAACATCTGCACCGCCCTAACGTATTTTTTCTTTCTATTTTCAGGGTTCCCGCATTGAGTCCTAGCGCCCCCACTTGAAGAAAGACAGACAAGGAAACAAAGAGAGAAACGCAAGAATTCCCACGAACGGAAAGGAACGCCTTAGAAAGATATGCGTTTTTATATGAAATGCACGAGAGAGGTTAGACAACGCACACTACATTCTGCTGGCCACACTCTAGAAAAAAGTATAAGGAAGCCACTATTAATTGTTATCATTTGCGATCATTCTTGGTTGAATTTCATCTTGGAAAAGAGGATGGTGGAAAGTTGTGATGATAATGTTGCAATTGATGATACAGTGTTGACTAGTGCACTCGTCTCGCCTGTGTTTTAACCCGCCGAATGCCTTCAGAGTGCGAAATGCAAGTCACATGCGGATCGTTCTTCAGGTGAGTACACACTGCTATCAGCGTGGCATAAAAATGTGTTATATTCTCTCTCTCTCTCTCTCTCTCTCTCTCTCTCTCTCTCTCTCTCTCTCTCTCTCTCTCTCTCTCTCTCTCTCTCTCTCTCTCTCTCTCTCTCTCTCTCTCGCTCTCTCTCTCTCTCTCTCTCTCTCTCTCTCTCTCTCTCTCTCTCTCTCTCTCTCTCTCTCTCTCTCTCTCTCTCTCTCTCTCTCTCTCTCTCTCTCCCCCCCCTTTCTCTTTACTTCTCTTATTCTCTCTTTCTCTTTCTTTCTCTTCCTCTTTTTCTTTCTTTCTCTCTTTCTCTCTTTCTCCTCTCACTGTCTTTCTTTTCTCTCTCTCTCTCTCTCTCTCTCTCTCTCTCTCTCTCTCTCTCTCTCTCTCTCTCTCTCTCTCTCTCTCTCTCTCTCTCTCTCTCTCTCTCTCTCTCTCTCTCTCTCTCTCTCTCTCAAAAAGGAAAAGGCTGTTAAACACGTCACAAGCTTAGTTTTTGCCAGTTTCTAATTGTCATGGTAATACAGTACCACATGTATGCAAAAAAGATTGAAGTGTATTAACCACAAGAACAGTGCCGACTTCACACGCTTATATGAGTTATAAGTGTATTTTAAACAACGTCAGTGTTGCCATTTACAAATCGGATGTTGCTTTTTCTTCCTATTAGAGGCTGTGGCATGTAGTTTTCTTTTACTTTTTGAAGAGTTGACTTTTATACATTACCTGACGTTGGAGTCAGCAAGATTTCCTTTTGTCTTTTTTCTTCAGATCAGCTGTAGCTCATAGACAGCAGTCCACGGGATAAGCATATGGCAACTGGGCGAGGTCCGTTAAAAACTGTCATAGTGCTGTGGTTATAATATGTTGATCTTTTTCTTCCTTTTTTCCCTCTTCCTCGTGTTCTCCTCTCATCAAAGCATGCCATAGCGCACCATAGTTCTAAAGTAGCTGATGTAATAGCCATGGTGTGAAAAGACCATTTATTTTTTTCATCTTCTATCTTTAAGTCTTTTACATTCTCGTCACCCTGTGGAGCAGGTGTGGCGAATATTTTTAATAGGCTCTACTGATGGTATTACATGTAACCGGCGTCATTTTTTTTGCTTATGTTGGTTTGAGGTTATATGGCACGTGGTGACAATTTAGTGCCGATAATTGTGTAGACCACATGTTTCGTCGCCAGGTCCTCCTCGTCTGGGTTGCTAATGACGAAGACATTAAGGTGCGAGCTCCCTCCTACACTTTTAGAGGTATAAAAATACCACGTTCTCTCATGATGATGTTTATGAGGGTGGTTATTTTGAACGGTGTGTATCTTTCCAAACATCCACAAGTTACACTGGCGAGGAATGTTGAACATGGCTTGGGTAACATTCTTTAACCTGCTGTGTTTAAGCGTTCCTTAAGCCAGACTACACACGGGACGAGGTAATTGCACGTCTGCTAGGTTCCTTTGCCTCAACGATAACACTCTCGTTCTAAACTGTCTTTGGATCATTGCTCTGAGAATTTGCCATGTTCGCAGTGGAGAAGGAGGAGGTTGCTGTGCCGGCTGTGCCAGATTTGGTACCGCGGCTGTGGGAGTTATTAAGTGTGATCTCCGTGTGTTAGAAATGTTAATTTTCATATTAGGATGATTATTTAACATTCTTTCTTATGATATTCTTTACTTCGCTTTGTGATAAATACAAATTAGATTTTAGTTACATAGTAATAAGGAAGGGAAGATTGAAGTCTGTTCGTAGGCCGATAGAGAAGACCAAATAAAGTTAGAAGCAAGAGAAGAGGCACCGTCCACATTTCGATTAAAGTGGGGATATTAGAACGAAGTGTAATGCGAAGAGGAGAATGAAAGGCTGGGTGCTCTGCTGTCTGGGCGAGACTGGAGCCGTAATAATGAGAACCGAGCTGGCAGGGTTGATTCCCGTCTTGGTGGAAAGACGGAGGAAAATGGAGGAGGAGGCTGTGATGCTGATGGCTGGACTGGGAAATTGGTAGGCCAAATCTGGAAGGGAGGGTGATAGTGCGTCTGGTTGGGGTGGTGATGGGGTAGGCTGGGATGGCGTTGGCGGGGTTAGGAAGGTAGGCCGGGGTTGGGGGTAGGCTGGGGTGATGCTGGGTAGGCAGGCTGGGCCAGACTTGTTGTGGGTTTATGTGTAGGGTCGTGACGCGCTCTGTCATAACACACTTTTTATGGAGACGTTTCGCCACGGCAGAATGGTCTTTATCGTCCCCAGCTATAAGGGTGGGAACCATGTGCCCTCCGCTGTCTCATACTTTTTCACTGGTGTCTGTTTGCGATGATTAAGGATTCCATATCTGAACGATTTTGCTATTTTCGATGCAAAATGTGCCGTTAACGCCGAGGGAAAACTATGAAACAAAATCATGTCCCCAGTTCCCGCTCGGTGGAGAAAATAGGCTCAGCAGAACCTAGAAGTAAATAAATGAATCATTTGCACAAGTTTATGTATCTTTTCCCTTGCAATAACCCTTATGGGACCTGAAAGAAAGGATCATTTTGTTAGATAAGAGACGATTCTCATAAGCAAAGGATTTTCGTTGTTATTTTTCCAGGCCATAAGGGCCAGAATAGCTTAGGCGCCGGAATCTGCCAGAGGGTCGGATCACACACGTTGCTGACGACTGACGCCCCTTTGAACCCTCAGCATAGAGCCTGAAATTACCCTCGAGCTCCACGTTGGCTTATTCCATAGTCACGTGTTTGAGCCAAAGGAAATGTCAGCTCTATGTATTAGGGGTATACAGTTGGTAATGGTATGCAGCATCCGCGAGCTTAGCCGGTCTGGCTATGCCAGCTGAAAACCAACAGAAGCTTAGCCATGGCTTCAAATTTTACCTCTAATAAACTTTTAAGATCGTAAGTAATGTTTATGGTTATATATGGAAACTCATGAATAGGAATAAGATTAGTAAGTTGCATTCTTGAAACACACACACACACACACACACACACACACACACACACACACACACACACACACACACACACACACACACACACACACACACACATATATATATATATACACATATATACACACACTCACTCATTCACACTTACTAATACACACTTTCACTCACTCAGAGAGAGAGAGAGAGAGAGAGAGAGAGAGAGAGAGAGAGAGAGAGAGAGAGAGAGAGAGAGAGAGAGAGAGAGAGAGAGAGAGAACCTTTACTCTTGATTGTCTTTCACACTAGCTCAGACATTTACTAATTACGGCCTCCCACACGCGGACCTCATAGGTCTTTTGTGGGAGTTTATGGATCTCGTCTAAGCTAGGATGGAAGGGACCACAAAGCGCCCGTGTATGCCCTCCTGATTGGCAGAGTCTCCCCTCCGTGCCACGACCAGAGCAGGGGACGGATCCCTTTTTCTTTAACCCTACCGAAGTATGGCTCGTGTCCGAGTTCTTCCCCCCCCCCCCCTTCCCTCCTTCCCCCCCTCTCTCTCTCCCTCCTCCGCTCCCACACACCATGCCCGGGTGCCCCTCCACTTCTCCCGATAAGCCTGGGGGTACCCTGCCCTCCGTCAGCTGGTCACAGGGACTCCTCTCGCGCATGGTTATGTTTCCATGACAACGGTGTTAATATGAAAGGCGATCGGGGAAGTGCGAGCGTTTGAAATCTGCCTCGAACCTTTGTTATCACCGGCGGGAGGAAGACGAGTCGGTCCTCGCGAAATTTTCAGTACACGGAGGAGGCAAATTCAAAGATCCAAGGCAGCGCATGTGCGATTAAGTTGCCTCCGATGTGCGTCGAAAGGTGCCTCTAAGTGCCGTCTGGTCTGCAACGCTCCCGGAGAGCAAGTCACTGAAAACGTGCCCAAGCTTGCTGGTACCGGATACAAGGTTGCTGTGGCCTTCCTGTTGATTAGCAAATGTTCGTTCCCCGCATCCCTGCAGACATGTGTTCTTTTCATGGCTTTCCTTGGCGCAAACACATATTACGCGAATGACAGGGAACAGTCGTGTTGCAACTACCTGGTAACGATGGGGATATGCGTTCACTTCCGCGGCGGTCAAGAAAATGTATTTGTTATTTACCTGGCGAACATGCGGGGACGTTGTTTTACCTGGGAGGTGGACGGGATGATCCCCTTTCTACCTGGCGGGCAGAAAGGGATACTCGGTTACTCACCGGAATACCAACATCAATAGTGCGTCGCGAAAAAGGGAGGATTTGCATTCGCGATTTTAAACTGGAATATGGGAAGATTAACGTAGATCCGTCGTTGAAACGCGTGCGTACTTTTAAAACGTGTTCGGTTATTACCACGCCGTTCTTTTCAAGACCCGTTCGCACAGACAGACGCAAACCGGTCACATTTCCTCGGGAACCATTACTTTAAAGAAAAGGCACATTGGCCGCTTGCGAGGGACGCGAATTGATTACGAAAACTTGAAACAGGCACGCGGAAACAATAAAGCGGTACGTGAAAGGCTTCGAGTCTAGTTTTGTCCCGGGTTTGTGGGTGCGCCTCGTGGAAGACCCCCTCCTCCCCCCCCCCCCCCCCCCGGCCGCCCAGCCTCTCCGCCGCCGCTGGAAGCCCGTCCGACTGGCTTTTGTTTGATTCAAGCTGTCGAGCCCGGATAGAACGCGACAAGTTTTTGTTTTGTTTTCCGTGCGTTGGCGAGGCCCGTGCACGCGGCGGCCCCGGAGTGCGAGTTGCTGCGGCTGCTTTCCGGTTGCAGGGGATGCAGGGCAGATGGTGCAGGCACTGTGCACGCGGCGGGAAGGGAACGCCAGTGTTAATTTTCGGTCTCGCCTCGACGAGTGCAATTTCCTTCCCCGATACGGGCTTCTACCCTCGTGCTAATGATTTATTCCACAATATCCGCTGAGTCTTATTCGCACAGGGCGTTCCGCACAGCCACAGCATCCACAAGAGTCGGCTGCGGTCGTGCAGCAGTTGCTGCTTCGCCACATTGGCATGTTGCAAAGCGGAGAATGGCAGGGCATTGGCCGGGCTTCCCGCGTGGCCAGGCGGTGAGGTGCGGGTGTAGCAGTGACCCGAGCGAGCCGCGTGGCTAGGCGGCGCGGGCGTGGCAGTGACCGAGAAGGCCGCGTGGCGTGCGTGGTGCGGGCGTACGGGGTGACCTTCAGGACGCCGCGGGCGGAGTTCCCACGAAGACGGTCACCTGGCCACTGTGTTGCGCCGGCACCCGCGGGGGGCACGGGGCAGGTGGGCGGCCAGTCGCCGCTGGACGAGCAGGATGCATCCGCCGCACGACCGCTTATCTACAGCCTCTCCGCTTCTGTTCCACCACATCACCAGCGTGGCTTTCACACCGCCGCCCACACACCCACGCCGGCGCCAGCGGGCTAAGCATGTTCAGCTGCTCCTCGGGCGTGGTTCAAGAGGGACCCCCCGCCCCCCGACGCATCGACAATTAGACGCGACGGCCGGTCCAGGATGGCGGGGACGACCTTCCGACGGGCGAACGCCCTCCCGTCCTCTCGCCTCCCATTGTCCCTTGTCCTTTATTATCTCGCTCTCGTTCTTGTTCCTGTTCTTGCTCTCTTGCTTTAGTACCGCCGCGGCCCTCATTATCTCCGGCGTTCGCTCCGTCCTCCTGTCTGTTCCTCGTCTCCGGCCGGATGTGGAGCTCATGCTTGGTAATGATGCCCCGCCACAATGATAATGACCGAACAGCCCCTCGCACGACGCGGCCGGGACGGGCACCGCAGATGACGGGGGGCGAGGGGAGGGAGGGACGGGGAGGGAAAGGGAGGGAGGAAAGGAGCAAGGAGAAAAGGATTGAAAGGAAACTAGGAGGGAGAGGGAGGGAGCGAGTGAGGACAGGAAGGGAGGGAAGAAAGAGGGAGGGGGAAAGCCAGGAGAGAGAGGGAGAGAAGGAGCGGGGAGGGTAAGAGAGAGAGAGGGAGCAAGGAGGGAAAGGAAAAGAGGAGAGAAAAGAAAGGGACGGAGCGAGGAGAGAATGGGAGGGAGGGAGCGGGTCGGAGAGAGGAGCGGACGGGAAGAGGGAAAGGAAGGGAGCGCCAGGCAGAGAGAAAGGAGCGAGTTGCGAGATGGGAGTGGATTAGGGGGGGTAGTGATTGGCTTGAGAGTGGAGGGTGAGAGGGGGGAGGGAGGGGGCATGTCATGGAGGAGGAGGGCGAGGGGGGGGGAGCTGTGCAACAAGACAAAATGAGCAGACGCGAGGAATAGTGGTGTTGAAGGGCTCGGGGAGCGCGGGAGGGGCGGGTGATAGGTGCTTTGTTTTAGCGTGTAGGAGGAAGAAAGGAAGAGAGGAAAACAAAAAGGGGGGAGGGAGGAGATTGATAAGAGATGGTGATGGAAAACGGATGATCTGATGGGAGTTAGAGAGATCTTGATGGAAGCCTCCAGAATAAGAACTTCATTGCGCTGCCGGCGAAGTCGTGGTGTTCGTCCGTTGATTTGGCGGCCTCGAATTTTGCCAGAGTTTGTCTGTCAAGCCGAGCGCTCTATTGAGCTTGTGTCTTGCGCGTCCTCTGGGATTCGCGACCCTCCTGGACTCAAGAGCCCATACCTCTCGCTAGACGCCCGAGGAACGCGAGGCAGGGCCCTTCATTAGTAAATACGGTGCAGAATTTCGGAGAATCAGGCTTGCCGAAAAGTATCTGTATCTTCTCCTCTTATCTGTGATCATTTACGTGAAGAATGACGACATGATTTCGCACACAAAGCCGCAGTTCGTTAGCTCCAAGATTTGGTTCATTCATTCCGCATTTCATTCATTCATCCGGCATGTCGGTCATTCATCCGGACATTCATTCATTTGCCTGGTGGTTGCAGTAATTATTGCATATTGCCTCGGGGTCTTCCCACCTCCATTGTTGCCCCTGCGCGCCTCGAGCCGGAGGTGGAGGGGGCGGAGGGGGAGTTGACAGGGCGGAGCGAGCATACCACATGGGCTGTACTATTGCCTCACCCTCACACCTGCCTCGTCTAACTACCAACAATAGTCCGTCCACCTCCTCCTCCCCCACACCTTTTCCTTCCCCGCACCCATGCATCTTTGTCACCTTTCCCCGGCCTCTCCGCACGCCCTCCCTTATCCTTATCCTTGTAACGCTGCTGCAGCCCTCTAGCCCTCAATCCCTTTTACCGAAAACTTCTCCTTTATGCTAATCCCATATATATATGCACGTTGGCGCATCTTCCATTCCTCTCATTTTCCCCAAATTGATGCCTCTACCTGACGTCTCTCATTTCTGTACCCATCCCCCCCCCCCTCCAATGCCGTCTCTCTCTCTCTCTCTCTCTCTCTCTCTCTCTCTCTCTCTCTCTCTCTCTCTCTCTCTCTCTCTCTCTCTCTCTCTCTCTCTCTCTCTCTCTCTCTCTCTCTCTCTGTCTGCATGTAGTAATTCCCACAATGTTATGCCTTGCTTGACGTAACCCCTTTGTCTTAACTGTCAGCCAAGAATGGCCTGCTCGCCAGAGTTCATCATCTTCATTTCTCATACTCCCTCCTCCTCTTCTTGTTCCTCCTCCTTCCCCTCGTCCTCTCCTCCCAGTATCCCCACCTCCTTCCATGGCTTGCTTCTCCCTTCCTCTTGCTCCATCCTCTTCTTCCTCTCCCCAGTTTCCTCTTCCACTCCCCTCCCCTCCTTTGCTTGCTGCCCCCCACCCTCCCCGCTCGCTTCACCCTCTCCTTCCCATGGCCGTATTTCACATTTCCACATCTCGCCAGCAGTCACACCTTTCCCTCGCCCCCCACCCCCTCGCACCGCACCTGTGTGACGGGTTGGCAACAGATGCCCACCGAAGCCGCGCTGCAGTAATGACCAGATGCCGGCCACCGCGGGAAAATTGCCCATATCCTTTGCAAATTGTTTATATCCTCGGTCCTCGGAATCCCCCGAGCTGCGAGCCGCGTCGGAGAACACC
>NC_061825.1:1563116-1590616 GCF_019202785.1 Penaeus chinensis
GCCCCCAACGCACCCCTTCCTTCTCCTTCTCCCTCCCTTTCCCCACCCCCATCCATCGCCCTCCTCCTCCTCCTCCTCGTACCCCTGTACCCTCCCTCCCACCCACCCACCCACCCACCCAGGAAGCGGAACTCTCAAGTCGTACCCCTTTTTCATTTATTTATGTGCACAGATGATAGAAATCGATTGCAGAAACGCGGTAGTTAGTAACCGCGGCCACCGAGGAGCGGGTCGTTCCGCTGTAGACGCTAGTGTACGGACGACCTCCATGTGTACGAGTGGATCCATAAAACGGCAAAGGGACGGCGACAAGAGATGAGGGGGAAAAATCAATACACGTGTGATAAAGACGAAAGCCCAGGGAGAGAGAGCGCAAGGGAGGGAAAAAAATCTTTGTACGAGAGAGGGGAAGGAGGGAGGAGAGGAGTAGAGGGGGAAGGGTGGGGGGAGGGAAGAAAGAGGAGAGAGAGAGAGAGAGAGAGGACGAGAGAAGATCAAAGTGCGTACGAGAAAGGAGGAAGGGAGGGAAGGAGGTGACTGGAGGAGGAGGAGGAGGAGTAGGTGGTGGATGATGAAGAGATGAAGATAAATAGTAATTGACTTCATCACGAGAGTTTCTGGGAGTTTTTTTCAGTGGATAAATTGGCGCGAAGTGAAGGAGGTGAAGAGCAAATGAGAATGAGCGAAAGAGAACAAAAAACGTTACGTATGGAAGGTAGGGAGAGGAATAGAAGAAAAACAGAGAGAGAGAGAGAGAGAGAGAGAGAGAGAGAGAGAGAGAGAGAGAGAGAGAGAGAGAGAGAGAGAGAGAGAGAGAGAGAGAGAGAGAGATAAAGAGGAAGAGGAAGAGGGAGAGGGACAGACAGTCAGGGAAAGGGACACAGACAGAGGCAGAGAAAGAGAGGGGACATACAAAGAGAGAGAAAAAGGAGCACCGCAGACAGAGACGGAACTCGTACGGCTGACTTTTGCATATTTCATAATAGAACATGAAGGATCGAACTTGGAGCTGGAGAAGAAATTTATATCGCGTGTATAACAACTCCGTGGCGAAACGCAGGCAGAGCGACGGACAGCTCAAGGGAATTATATATATATATATATATATATATATATATATATATATATATATATATATATATACATTTAATATATTTATATTGTATATGTGTGTGTGTGGATGGATGGATGGATGTGGGGCTAAATGAGTGATGAGTGACTGCGTGTGTGTGTGTGTGTGTGTGTGTGTGTGTGTGTGTGTGTGTGTGTGTGTGTGTGTGTGAGTCTGTGTGTGTGTGTGTGTGTGTGTGTGTGTGTGTGTGTGTGTGTGTGATTACTGAATTCGAAGATAATGAAAAGGGATGCTGTGCCGCGAATAGGAACGAGCCCGTAATGAAGTGAGGCGAGCAGACGACCCTTATCGCGATGCGCTACATCCCTAGCTCTTCTCCGGGCCGTGTCTCAGGGTTTCAGGGATCTGATTGTTAACGTGACCCGTATATCTGACGGGGCTGTGCAAGTGCCCTGAATACGTAATGAGCCAAATGCAAGAAGAAGACAGACCGAGAGGCGCCGCAGCCATACGTGCCTAAACACGTTCGAATTCGCTCGATCTTGAGTGAAGTGTGGTCGTAAAAGTGGATGAAGCGATGACTGATAAACAAGAATTCATTTGCATTGCAATATAGGCCTATTCCTTGTTCTGGATTTGTTCAAATATGGTGGCCATTTGCCCTCGGTGCCTCAGACTACCCTCAGCTATTGGAAGGATGTGCGGAGTGAGCCAGTTGGCCAATTCGCGTCTCGTCCCAAATCAGCATGAGTCAGGTACACGAGTGTCAGCCAATCACAAGCCGGGAGTGCTTTCTCTGCTTGCGCGCGTAGGCCTACGAAGCAGAAGTTTGTTGTATTTACTAACAAAGTATACACGCGCAGGTGTAGAGTTCGTTTCTAGATCAGTTTCATGATGCTTTGGTATCAGTAATGAACAGAAATACTTCATACTTCATTCGGATCATGGATGAGGGTGTGATTAAAACGAGGTTTCGCGAAAGTGGAGATAGCGTCGCAAAACTCTGCCCACGCAAAACTCCGCCCACGCAAATAGGCTGAGCCAGTAGGCAGAATACGCGACCCGAGGGGCTCCTCTGATTGGCTGATGTCGATGGCGATATTGTTGACTTGTTTACACCAGGAACCCTTTAGGTGCTTTAGATGAAGACTTAGTTACGGGTGTGACATTTGCATACAATGGGTGGCTGGAAAGGCTCACAATGTGACCAACATAACAGCTGGCACAAGAACACCTGGTCAGGCCTTCGCCTCTGAGTCAGCGCTTTATGTTATCCATTCATTAGGCTTTGTAAGTATCTTTTGCCACGTTTTATATAATTTGACAGGGGGTGGGGGAGGGGCACGTGGTATACGAGTCGGGAGAAGAAATGGAGATTCAAATATTTATGACTTCCTCCTCAAAACATTTCCTGTTGTCCCTCTTGAATGAAACGGCGGAAGGAAAGTTCACGAGGTACAAGTACAGTTCTTGGTGACCCGTCGTTGTGTCAGCCAGGGGGGTAGAGGGGGGGGGGGGGAGAAAGACGTATGGCACCAGAAGTTCTTGATACGTCTAGCAGAGGTCTCGGGGGTTGCTGGAATGCCTGTTGAAAGGTCGTTGTGGAGTTGACAGCTGGGGGATTCCCTTGTTTGCTTGTGCTTTTTTTCCTTTTTTATGTGTATTCATCACCTGGAATGTTTGTTTGTTTTTCGCTGGGAACAATAAGTATATTGATTTTGAATGTTTGATGTTAATCCTGTATGGAGTATTAAGTAATAGAACAAGCTCGGTGTTTATAGTTTGGTTATAGGAAGCTACATCTTACAGTTCCCAAAAACGGAGAGAGAGCTCTGCCGGGTATGAACCCACGCAACTCCATTGAGTTAGTGATGTGTGCAGCATCTGACTCTCTCTTATTTCTTGCCTCCTCTCTTTTAATTCACTTTTCTCTGTGGATCCAGGCACTTAGCATTCTTTCTGACTGTCCCAAACTCTCCAACTCGTTGCCTCTCCTTCGCTTTCCTTCCATTCTTAACTAAGTTTCTTTAACGTTTGCTCAGCTTTTCCTCGCCCTATCTTTTTCTGTGCCCCATGCTCGCCCCGTCTCCCGATCTCACTCCTCCCCCTCCCCTCCACCACCCGTGTGTTGCGTCACGTGATCAATTAACGATGACGTAATGCTGAGGGCCATTCACAGTTACGAGAGGGATCGCGCATGCAAAATGGCTGCCAGATTTATTGTTTTTCTTGATGAGTCCCACATTTTACACGTGCGCGCCGATGCCTACTGTGGTGGCTCACGGAGTAAGGGACACACAGACGCGGGGGGGGGAGGACTCCGCCTGTACATTTGCGATAGATGTTGATGAAGTTTATAGATTCGCTTTTTATGGTAGGCAGGAAAAAGATACTTGGCAGATTTTCGTGAGCAGACTCTGACGCGTACCATTCCTCTCTTTAAGATACAGCTAGACTCCTTTGACTCTCTCCTTTATCAGCTGGCGGGTACGTTGCTGTGCTAATGAACGGTCTGTTGCCCATCGGACGTCTGCCAGTAACTACTTACAGCCCTCTTTTAACGTATTAGAACGCTGTGAATCTTCTTGCACTCTGTCTATCACTCGGGCTTTTCTGTTGAGAATGGTTGGCTTCACTACTTTCTGTGTAAGAGGGACTGATGAAAACCTGCTGGCTTATGTATGTAAGCCTATGTGTTTTGTTTCAAATAATGCCCCTTGTTTCTTTTCTGTTGTGAGTTTGAATACCACCTAATTATTTTCGTGTGTTTATCCGCATGTAATTGACTGCCTTGTAGGGATGTTTGTAGACTTCAGCAGTTTAGCATATTCTTTCAGTTATTTCATGACTTCAGTATAGTCTAATCGAGCTTGTGTTTTGAAAGTCATTTGAAAATGGTCCTCTCTTGGTATTGGCTGTTTGACCTTATTACAGTCTTTCGCGTGAAGTTGAGATGCATAAGAGCCAATATTGCGAAATTGGCATGCCACAACTTATTAGGTGTTTTAAGATTTGGAACACCTTCCTGGAGAAACCCATTTGATAATTGCACCAAGGCGTTTGGCTTACCGATACGTTGTCATGTTAGTCACATGTTACACGTGAGCATGAAATCAACGTTAATCTTGGCAAGTGCGGAGCAGCAGCAGCAGCACAGAGTGAGCAGTGCGGCGCTTGCCTTAAAGGTTTCCGCGGGCGAGACTGAGGTTGTAGCTCGCAGGGGAGACTGGCACAGCGCCACGTACTCTCACAATCAATGAAAGATCCCTAGAAAGTGATACGAAATTCAAGTCTGCAGATTTTTCTCCATATTGATAATCCACATGTAATAAGGTTGCTGAATTGCCACGTCTTGAAGGGCGCGGGCGTCTGCGAACGTGGGTTTGTTGGGCTGCCGAGTACTGGGATGGGCGTGGCTTCACTTTTAATAAAACTTTTTGTCCCTATCCTTTGCCACACTATTTATAACGTAAGCCCGGTATTCATATGTTTTCTAGAGGGCTTTAGGTGGTTTCGCCGGCGAGCGTTGGCACTTTCTTACCAAATCAATATGGAGAGAGCCTTCGTCGCGTGCCAAGTGTACGATGACGCTGTGCCACATACCCTTAGTGGATCAGAATCAGGAAGGCCGTGACTGCTGGGGACAAGGGCCTTGGTAGTTGCACCGATAAAGGTCACAGATAGCGACAAATGGGGGCGGCCAAGCAGCGCCGTCGCCGGCTGTGGCGAAAGAAAGGCGGGGAGCAAGGGCGACGCGGCAACGGGCTCGGGCTCCTCTTTGTCCCCGCGCCTCAAAACCTGCCAGCTCCGACCCGCGAAGGTGATCTCACTTTTCTACACTTATTTCGTCATATTTCGCAATTTTCTCACGGCGAGAGGGAAAACAACGAATCGCCTACCTGAACCTGCACTATTTATCACAGACGGGATTTATCCGAAGCTCTTCGGAGTGTGTATCAGTTTTCATTCATAAATTCATTCCCCGGCCAGTGACCTACATTTTTTTGTTAGTTTTTTTATGTATTTATTAAAAAGTTTGAATATTGCCGTCGGCCGGAGTGGGATATCCACGCGTGTTTATTTTATTTGCTTCGAAATAGAATAAAAAGAGAGGTGGCATGTTTTCTGTGACGTGTTTGGTTGGAGGTGTTTTATGATTTTAGTGTATGTAGATAAAAGTTCGTATATTTTTTCCCCTTTGTTGTGACGGTTGCTCTCCGCGAATGTTATTTCAGGTGTTGTTTACTCTTTCTACCTTCTCTGTTGTCTCCTTTTTGTCGCGGTGGGATTTCTCTAACAAAGGAAAGCAAGGACATTTCGCTGTACATCGTCTCAACTGCACTGATTGATTTTTACCTTGGGATTAGTGACCCTCGGTAGAGTGGTGTAGTCAGGTGCGGTGTAGATGCGGCGAAGTGGTTGGCGTGAGAGGGATAGGTATGGTGTATGGAACGGTGTGGTATAGTGCTGGGAGGCAGTATAGTGTAGGACGAGGCTGTCCCTTGCAGGGCGTGTTGCATCGGAGCCGGAGTGGTGTGTTGGCGATCGTGGCGGCCTGCTGGAGATGGCGTCGAGGTGGGGGAGCGGCACGGGCGGGCGACCTCCGTACCGCCAGCTTAGCAACCTTCCTGTGTGTCTGGCGGGGGCTGCTAGCCTTGGGTGGGGGTGGACGGCGGTCGGTGGGGGGAGGGAGGGGGACTGCAGACAGGCTAGAGATGACGTCACAGGGATGTGTGTCTGTCTGCCAGCCTCGCTCTTCCCTCTTGCGGATTGGCTGCGAACTCTGCCGTAAAACAACGCAAACTTCTCGGTCGTCGGGAAGAAGTGTTTCGAAGTGAATTTGGTCTTCTGTCAGTTTCAAACGCGGGGTAAAAATTACACTTCGAAGGGCCTTCCTCTAGGCGCTGACGGGCATTTTTTCTGATCCCAGGGTGCTAGCCCTCCCCTCCTCCAGACCTATGGCTGGCCTAGGGTATGCTCTCTCTCTCTCGCTCTCGCTCTCGCTCTCTCACTCTCACTCCCTCCCTCCCTCCCTCCCTCCCTCCCTCCCTCCCTCCCTCTCTTCCTCTCTCTCTCTCTCCCTCTCCCTCTCTTTGTCCTCTCTCTCTCTCTTTCAGTCCTCTCTCTCTCTTTCAGGTCCTCCCCTCCCCTTCTCTCTTTCGCCCTTTGCTCCCCCCTCTCCCCTTCTCTCTCTCGCTCGCTCGCTCGCTCGCTCGCCCGCCCTCCCTCCCTCTCTAACTTTCACTCTCTCTCTCTCTCTCTCTCTCTCTCTCTCTCTCTCTCTCTCTCTCTCTCTCTCTCTCTCTCTCTCTCTCTCTCTCTCTCTCTCTCTCTCTCTCCCCATTCTTTGCTCTCTACTCTCTCTCTTTCTCCTTCGCATTTCTTCGTTATCCTTCCTTCCACAATCTTTCCGGCGGTTTCGTTCCTAGGTTGAATCACACCTCCGGTTTTTCTCCGCCAGATATCGCTGATGTAAGTGTACTTCTGTCGCTCTCCCCTTCTCGGGATGTTTTCCTAAAGTGTACTGGCCTCATTTTTTATTAAAAGAGGACTCGCTGCCACTATTTGACATTTTGTCGAGATTGGCTTTTGCCACTTGAAGAACGATCCTCTGAGATTTGTTACTGTCCTGTCTTTAGTGAGTGTCTCGGGCACAGGACCTATTATGATTCATACATAACACACTTCCTTCGTTCTTGTGCACAAGAAATGCACATTATTTTCTAACAGATTTACATCGCTCCGTTATTAAGAGGATGGGATAAATCCTTTCGACATTTTCCATGCAGGACTTTCAGATGTATTCCACGCTGTAGGATCATGTGCTGTATCCAACAAGCTTCTTTTGTCTTCCCATTGTCCTTTACGCTCGTCTCCCTAAACACACTTACTTAGGTGTGCTCTCTCGCCTCCCACCCTTCCTCCCTAAGGCCTTTGACTCCCCTTTAGAATCCCTCGCTCGCCTTGTCCTCCTGCGTCAGTGTGCGCCCTTCGAGTCTAGTGTGCATGCCGTGGACACTTAGGTACGTGACTTATTGTTACCTGGCGCGCATGACGGCACCCACTCAACTGCCCGGAGCTTCCTGCACCTGACTAAGCCTCCAGCTCTCCCGTCGTCTGGCTCTTTCCATTCTGCCTCCTCGGTTCTTTTCCACATTGCTTCTGCTCGTTTTCGTCTGATACTTCATTCTCCGTTTTCTTCAGGTTGGCTGTTCGTTTGGTTTGCGTATTTACTTCTTTTTGTTGTCGGGTCGTTTTATCTCTCACTTGGTTTGAGGGTACGTTTCTTTTAGTCTTCTTTTTGATAAATATATATAATTATTTGTCTTGTAGGTATGTTCTCTTGTGTGTATTGTAATCTTTCTTCCTTTGCTATATCTGTTTCTCGTGATTTTAAGTGTATTTCCTTATATTTGAGACTT
This sequence comes from Penaeus chinensis, assembly GCF_019202785.1. Lineage (NCBI taxonomy): Eukaryota > Metazoa > Arthropoda > Malacostraca > Decapoda > Penaeidae > Penaeus > Penaeus chinensis. The sequence goes on from NC_061825.1 coordinate 1,570,611, forward strand.
CCTCGCCACAGCTCCGCATCCTGTCTCTCTCTCTCTCTCTCTCTCTCTCTCTCTCTCTCTCTCTCTCTCTCTCTCTCTCTCTCTCTCTCTCTCTCTCTCTCTCTCTCTCTCTCTCTCTAGCTGGATTTCGCCGGATCTCGCGAAACCTCGGCCAGAGTTCACCGTGACTCCTACACGAGAGCTTTCCACGCCCCTGTCCTTATCCCCGCCCACTCTCCTCTCCCATCTCCCTCAGTTTTGTAATCCCTTCCTTTCCCTTTCTCCTACTTCCTTGTTCTTACTATTTGCTCGGCGTTATATGTTTGAACTCTGTTTCGCATTTACACCTCTCTTCCTCTTTCTTCCTCTCTCTTTTAGACTTTTCATCAGTTATTTCTTTGTGTTTTGATTTCTCTTCCCACAGATGCGTTTATGTGCTAAGCTTTCATTCATTTCATCCGCTGTTACAAGTTTTATCTGTGGCATTTGATCTTCATCCAGTGATCACGTGTGCTCTCTTCTTTATCCCCTCGTGTTTTCTCTGTTATCCTTGTTCCCTCTTGCTTTTTTATTCATGTTTTCCCTTCCTCCGTCGTCGTCGCAGATCCTCGATCCGTGTCCAGGCCGTGTATTCCCGTGTCGTGTGTGTCGCACGCCCCTCCCGTGTCATGACTTATTTCGCTGGTCGGGCGCCTCCCTCGCCCGCCGGATCCAGTCTGCACCGGGTATCCTTAGCCTTGCCGTGCGCAGCCCTGTGTTGCAGCTTGTCGTGGAGCATCATGCAAGGAGAGCAGATGCGGGGCTCAGACAAAGGAAGGCCAGGATGGAGGGCAGCAAGCATCGCGAGTGTGATCAGAAATGGAAGAGGGGAGAGGTGGAGGAAGAGGAGAGCAAGAAGAAGGGGGAAGAAAGGGAAAGGAAGGGTTTTGTCTGGATTTAAAGGTCGGCGTGTGGGAGACGGAGGCGGGCGGCCAGCCAGCCAGCCTGTAAGTTCTGCTTGAATGTCTGCAGCAGGGAGGACCCTGCACCTGTGAGACTGTCTGGTCCGTCCGCCACCACCGCCACACCGCCACCACGGGGTTCGCCTCTTCACGCCTTCATCATGCCGCTGTATGACCCGAGCCCTGGCCTCAGCCGCTGCCCTCACGCCTCGTCGCCGCCGCGCCCACACAGCCGGCCTCTTTGTGGCATTCCTGGCGTGGCACCTGCCCGTCTGCCATGCCGAGTAATGACACTTCACGTAGCGGCTCATTTGGAATGTCTTTGTGTGCGATTGGAAATATGAAAATTGTTTTTATCGGCGTCTTTGATCACACCCTGCCGATGGTTCTAAGGTTCCGATTGCGTTGAGATATTGGATTCATACTCGTCTTTTGACCTTTACTGGAACTTGACCTGAGTCGAGGTGTGACCTATGCTGGCGCTCTGCGGACGCCGCTAGCACTCGGCAATGACAGGAGGCTCACCCATGACATTCCATAAGCTATGCAGGCATCTATGCTGCTCTCATCCCTCGAACTCTCAGCATTTCTGAATTAGTCAGATATTTTGCCGTGTGCTTCGTCTATGTGCAGGAACACGAGATCATGTCGTTGTCATTATGTGCCCAAATACTCATGTAGGGTCAGCCTGGTGCTGCATGGTCTATGTGTGACTAATAAAGACATACCGCATCAACGCTGGCTCTGTGTGTGTGTGTGTGTGTGTGTGTGTGTGTGTGTGTATGTGTATGTGTATGTGTATGTGTATGTGTATGTGTATGTGTATGTGTATGTGTATGTGTATGTGTATGTGTATGTGTATGTGTATGTGTATGTGTATGTGTATGTGTATGTGTATGTGTATGTGTATGTGTATGTGTATGTGTATGTGTATGTGTATGTGTATGTGTATGTGTATGTGTATGTGTATGTGTATGTGTATGTGTATGTGTATGTGTATGTGTATGTGTATGTGTATGTGTATGTGTATGTGTATGTGTATGTGTATGTGTATGTGTATGTGTATGTGTATGTGTATGTGTATGTGTATGTGTATGTGTATGTGTATGTGTATGTGTATGTGTATGTGTATGTGTATGTGTATGTGTATGTGTATGTGTATGTGTATGTGTATGTGTATGTGTATGTGTATGTGTATGTGTATGTGTATGTGTATGTGTATGTGTATGTGTATGTGTATGTGTATGTGTATGTGTATGTGTATGTGTATGTGTATGTGTATGTGTATGTGTATGTGTATGTGTATGTGTATGTGTATGTGTATGTGTATGTGTATGTGTATGTGTATGTGTATGTGTATGTGTATGTGTATGTGTATGTGTATGTGTATGTGTATGTGTATGTGTATGTGTATGTGTATGTGTATGTGTATGTGTATGTGTATGTGTATGTGTATGTGTATGTGTATGTGTATGTGTATGTGTATGTGTATGTGTATGTGTATGTGTATGTGTATGTGTATGTGTATGTGTATGTGTATGTGTATGTGTATGTGTATGTGTATGTGTATGTGTATGTGTATGTGTATGTGTATGTGTATGTGTATGTGTATGTGTATGTGTATGTGTATGTGTATGTGTATGTGTATGTGTATGTGTATGTGTATGTGTATGTGTATGTGTATGTGTATGTGTATGTGTATGTGTATGTGTATGTGTATGTGTATGTGTATGTGTATGTGTATGTGTATGTGTATGTGTATGTGTATGTGTATGTGTATGTGTATGTGTATGTGTATGTGTATGTGTATGTGTATGTGTATGTGTATGTGTATGTGTATGTGTATGTGTATGTGTATGTGTATGTGTATGTGTATGTGTATGTGTATGTGTATGTGTATGTGTATGTGTATGTGTATGTGTATGTGTATGTGTATGTGTATGTGTATGTGTATGTGTATGTGTATGTGTATGTGTATGTGTATGTGTATGTGTATGTGTATGTGTATGTGTATGTGTATGTGTATGTGTATGTGTATGTGTATGTGTATGTGTATGTGTATGTGTATGTGTATGTGTATGTGTATGTGTATGTGTATGTGTATGTGTATGTGTATGTGTATGTGTATGTGTATGTGTATGTGTATGTGTATGTGTATGTGTATGTGTATGTGTATGTGTATGTGTATGTGTATGTGTATGTGTATGTGTATGTGTATGTGTATGTGTATGTGTATGTGTATGTGTATGTGTATGTGTATGTGTATGTGTATGTGTATGTGTATGTGTATGTGTATGTGTATGTGTATGTGTATGTGTATGTGTATGTGTATGTGTATGTGTATGTGTATGTGTATGTGTATGTGTATGTGTATGTGTATGTGTATGTGTATGTGTATGTGTATGTGTATGTGTATGTGTATGTGTATGTGTATGTGTATGTGTATGTGTATGTGTATGTGTATGTGTATGTGTATGTGTATGTGTATGTGTATGTGTATGTGTATGTGTATGTGTATGTGTATGTGTATGTGTATGTGTATGTGTATGTGTATGTGTATGTGTATGTGTATGTGTATGTGTATGTGTATGTGTATGTGTATGTGTATGTGTATGTGTATGTGTATGTGTATGTGTATGTGTATGTGTATGTGTATGTGTATGTGTATGTGTATGTGTATGTGTATGTGTATGTGTATGTGTATGTGTATGTGTATGTGTATGTGTATGTGTATGTGTATGTGTATGTGTATGTGTATGTGTATGTGTATGTGTATGTGTATGTGTATGTGTATGTGTATGTGTATGTGTATGTGTATGTGTATGTGTATGTGTATGTGTATGTGTATGTGTATGTGTATGTGTATGTGTATGTGTATGTGTATGTGTATGTGTATGTGTATGTGTATGTGTATGTGTATGTGTATGTGTATGTGTATGTGTATGTGTATGTGTATGTGTATGTGTATGTGTATGTGTATGTGTATGTGTATGTGTATGTGTATGTGTATGTGTATGTGTATGTGTATGTGTATGTGTATGTGTATGTGTATGTGTATGTGTATGTGTATGTGTATGTGTATGTGTATGTGTATGTGTATGTGTATGTGTATGTGTATGTGTATGTGTATGTGTATGTGTATGTGTATGTGTATGTGTATGTGTATGTGTATGTGTATGTGTATGTGTATGTGTATGTGTATGTGTATGTGTATGTGTATGTGTATGTGTATGTGTATGTGTATGTGTATGTGTATGTGTATGTGTATGTGTATGTGTATGTGTATGTGTATGTGTATGTGTATGTGTATGTGTATGTGTATGTGTATGTGTATGTGTATGTGTATGTGTATGTGTATGTGTATGTGTATGTGTATGTGTATGTGTATGTGTATGTGTATGTGTATGTGTATGTGTATGTGTATGTGTATGTGTATGTGTATGTGTATGTGTATGTGTATGTGTATGTGTATGTGTATGTGTATGTGTATGTGTATGTGTATGTGTATGTGTATGTGTATGTGTATGTGTATGTGTATGTGTATGTGTATGTGTATGTGTATGTGTATGTGTATGTGTATGTGTATGTGTATGTGTATGTGTATGTGTATGTGTATGTGTATGTGTATGTGTATGTGTATGTGTATGTGTATGTGTATGTGTATGTGTATGTGTATGTGTATGTGTATGTGTATGTGTATGTGTATGTGTATGTGTATGTGTATGTGTATGTGTATGTGTATGTGTATGTGTATGTGTATGTGTATGTGTATGTGTATGTGTATGTGTATGTGTATGTGTATGTGTATGTGTATGTGTATGTGTATGTGTATGTGTATGTGTATGTGTATGTGTATGTGTATGTGTATGTGTATGTGTATGTGTATGTGTATGTGTATGTGTATGTGTATGTGTATGTGTATGTGTATGTGTATGTGTATGTGTATGTGTATGTGTATGTGTATGTGTATGTGTATGTGTATGTGTATGTGTATGTGTATGTGTATGTGTATGTGTATGTGTATGTGTATGTGTATGTGTATGTGTATGTGTATGTGTATGTGTATGTGTATGTGTATGTGTATGTGTATGTGTATGTGTATGTGTATGTGTATGTGTATGTGTATGTGTATGTGTATGTGTATGTGTATGTGTATGTGTATGTGTATGTGTATGTGTATGTGTATGTGTATGTGTATGTGTATGTGTATGTGTATGTGTATGTGTATGTGTATGTGTATGTGTATGTGTATGTGTATGTGTATGTGTATGTGTATGTGTATGTGTATGTGTATGTGTATGTGTATGTGTATGTGTATGTGTATGTGTATGTGTATGTGTATGTGTATGTGTATGTGTATGTGTATGTGTATGTGTATGTGTATGTGTATGTGTATGTGTATGTGTATGTGTATGTGTATGTGTATGTGTATGTGTATGTGTATGTGTATGTGTATGTGTATGTGTATGTGTATGTGTATGTGTATGTGTATGTGTATGTGTATGTGTATGTGTATGTGTATGTGTATGTGTATGTGTATGTGTATGTGTATGTGTATGTGTATGTGTATGTGTATGTGTATGTGTATGTGTATGTGTATGTGTATGTGTATGTGTATGTGTATGTGTATGTGTATGTGTATGTGTATGTGTATGTGTATGTGTATGTGTATGTGTATGTGTATGTGTATGTGTATGCTTCTGTGATGGTGATTTATTTCTCTGGGAGGCACTGACTCGTGAAGGAAATGGTGGCTAGTGCAGTCTCTGGTGCAATTATGGTGTGCAGACGTCATGGTGATGACATGATTGCCACGGCGAATAATATCCGTCAAAATATTCGTATGTCAGTTTTTTCTCTTAACAGTGTCATTATTTTTGACGTGCTGGAAAAATTGCAGTTGTGTGAATATATGGCGGAAGTGTTAGGTGGTGGTTAGGCATGGTGAGTCTGCCAGTAACAATGGGTTCGCGTACGTTGGGAGGCTCCCCGAGGCCAAGTGCTTCAGGTGCAATTAGTGATGATTTGCCGTCGGCATACTTTAGCAAGGTGTTACAGGGAGCCCCACCCACACAGGCCACACGCCCAAACCCACCCCACGAGGGAGGGAGGGGCGCCGCCTACGTTCACCCACCCACCCGTCTTTCCGTTGACACGTGTGAACACTCAGCCCTGATTTCGGGACGTCAGACTCAGACTTAGACACGTGCAGGCCCCCGAGCTGACAGGAAGGCTGACGGCCGAGCCAGAATGCCGACTCAAAGCCTCCTGCCCGCCCGCCTGGTGTCTCTCTCACGTGACGAAAGTGCATGCCCATCTGCCATGCCCGTTCCCTTCGGTCATGAGCTCAAGGGTGAGCGTTGTTCCTCAAGCTCCTTCGCCGGGATGCCAGATGTTTAAGCATTTCTCTGCGCACGCGACGGTGCGGAAACTAGGAACCACTCTCGCTTTTAGCTTCCTTAAATCTGTCTTTAAAAAAGTGTCTTGAAGTGGCTGACTCGACTCGACGAAGTGATTTACGAACATGGAAAAGTCTGTGAACGTTGCGTGAGTGAACTGACGGCAGGACAGCTGTAAAGTGCGAGTGCAGACTGGAGGCGAGACCCGGCGGTCAAGTCCACTTCTGCAGGGCGACCGTCCGGAGCAGCGGCAGAAGTGGACGTAAGGCGAATGACTGACATGACAGAGGACGGAAACGTAACGACAAGGTGTGAATACGAAACGAGGGAGAGAGGAAGAGAGAGAGGAAGATGATAATGAAGGGGCGGAAGGGGCGTCACGGCAGGCACGACTTCCCGGAGAGCTGCGATTTCACATTCCTCGCTTTAGTAAACCGGCAGAAACCTTTGCCAATGGGCGTGTGGACCAGCGATCCGTGTGGAGCCACCACTGCCGCCGCCGCCGCTGCCGCCCGCACATTCCTGGGCCCTGATCATGTCATAACTGTGTTACCTAATGGGCGGGTGGTAGAGGCTGGCGCGCAGACACACACACTCAGACGCCCTCGAACAGACACACAGACGGGCGCACACATGCAAGTACGTGTTTTTGTTTGTGTTTTGCTGACGTTTTCCCTTCATTCTCTGCCCTGCTGCGCGTGCCGTCTGAGTGAGGTGAGGACGTGCTCACTGCGTGGGCAGGGAGGTTGGCACTGCGGAAATATAAGTGTGCCACTACCTGGCACGTTCTCCCCAGAAACTAATTGATCCAGTAAAAGTCTGGGACAAAGAGGCAAGGCAAGTCACGTGAATCTAGCAGGGGCGCGGCCCCTTTCCCTGCTCCCTCCCATCTCCTTTACCCCCACCCTGCCACTCCTTCCCCTCGAAATGCTTCTTCTTTTTTCTTCTCCTTTTCCTTCACATCCCTTTCTCTTCTTCCTCCACCTCCATCTCCTCCTAATCTTACTCCTTCTCCTTCCACTCCTCCTCCTCTTCCCACTCCCTCCTCCTCTTCCTCTTGTTCTTCTTCCTCTTCCTCCTCCCACTCCTCTTCCTCCTCCTCCTCCTCCTCCTCCTCCTCCTCCTCCTCCTCCTCCATCTTCCTCTACCCCTCCTTTCATCTGAGGGACACCAGCATTAGTCATCGTAAGATATTTTGACAGACCCATTTTTCAGAAGTAAAGTTTTCTTAGCGTGACTCGGAAACTCCACGTGAACGCCCAGAGGTTTAAAGATTTCTTTGTTCACGCGGACAGAAGTAGTGACGAACGGGCAGAGCACTTCATTACTGCGAGAGACCGCGGAATTCATGGCGGCGGTGCCAGGGAAAGGGAAAATCCATTGTACTTTCGGGAGAACAATATTGGGCGTGTGCAAGGACCACAGGCGGGCGTGGGTAGTTAATGGGCTCGTTTCTCTGGGCGGGGAAACGGGGCTCGCGGTTTGAAGTGTGCTGAGGGCGGGCTGGGCTTCAGGGTGGGTGTCCTGAGGGCGAGGAAGGGTTGCTGGAACGCTGAGGGAAACGCGAAGGGCTATCGGAAGGGCCTCAGGGATAGTAAAATATTGAACGATGCCAGAGGTTCAGGGCCAGGAGATGAGGCCTGGATAGGATGAGCAGAAGGGCGGAATAAAGGAAGGGGATGAGGGTTTTTTCTTAAGCTTGCAGAAAGAGTGTAGGTGAAGCAGGCGAAGGGAAAACGAGGGGGAAGGGAAAGAAAGGAAGAAGACTGGAACGAACGGGAGACGGGGAGAACGAAGAGGAGGCGAGAAAGGAATAGAAGGGTAAATTATATTGCTGGAGGCATTTGCGGCGACGGTGATGGAGGGCTGAGAGAGGGAAGGAGGGAGGGAGGAGCTTCTGGTGCTGGAAAAGGCCGCCATGGCAGGATGCAGCGGGGTTGGGGTCTGACGCAAGACGTGGAGGTGCCGAAAAATGCATGTACGAAGTCGGTGCCACGAGTCCGGACGTGGTCACGAGCAGCGGGAAAAGTGACATTTCCTGCTTCCCTTTGTCGCCGCTGCGCTTTTTTATATTTCTCTTTTTTAGATTCTTGCTTTGTTAAAAATAACTGATATGCTCTTTTTAGATGTTCATGTGCGTTATGGATCAATGAGAATGTGTTGAACATCAAATACTGAACAGTGTTTCTTTTCTTTGCAGATGTGACGGACGGGCGTATCGGGTCATATTGCATGAGCAGGCTGGTAAGTTACGACAAATCATGTCCTTTCCTTTTTTGTTGTTAATTTCATGTAGAGTCCGATGATCTGTAACTCGATTCATCTTTACATTAAGTTTGTTCCTTAGAATCTTCAAAGAACAAAGAGGTGATGGCATTATGTGTTCTTTTCTGTTTGTTTGTTTGTTTGTGTTAACTTTGTTTGCATGTGTTGAGGGGAGGTTTGGTAGACGTGCGTGTGTATGGGAGATGGTTTGTGTGCGGAGATCGTGGGCGTGGGGGAGGGGGGGGGGGAGAGGAAGGTGGGGGCGTGGCCGAGCACAGCAGCCAGACCGCGGCGGCTGGAGCGGCTGTCTGGGCCGGAGTCTTGGCCAAAAATTCACCGTTGATCGCGTGAGGAAGCCAGAGGTTCAGAAGCCGACTCCATGATCCCCGTAGGTCAGCCCCTAGTTGAATGAGAGCTAAAATGAGTATGCAAATGTGACGAATGTTTTATTTATTTTTATTATTTTCCTTTCCTTTTTTGGATCAAATGGAATGAAGGAGGCGAAGTGTATGGTCGCCGTGGTACCGTGCCGGCTTCTGGGAGACACATATTGGCCAAAACTTGTCACAGCTCGTGGTTCTGGAGGCGTTCTTATGACCGGGAATCCTCATCCCTTTGTCTGTCACGCCCATCTCTCTCTCTCTCTCTCTCTCTCTCTCTCTCTCTCTCTCTCTCTCTCTCTCTCTCTCTCTCTCTCTCTCTCTCTCTCTCTCTCTCTCTTTCTCTCTTTCTCCCACTTTCTCCCTCTCTCTCTCTCTCTCTCTCTCTCTCTCTCTCTCTCTCTCTCTCTCTCTCTCTCTCTCTCTCTCTCTCTCTCTCTTTCTCCCACTTTCTCCCTCTCTCTCTCTCTCTCTCTCTCTCTCTCTCTCTCTCTCTCTCTCTCTCTCTCTCTCTCTCTCTCTCTCTCTCTCTCTCTCTCTCTCTCTCTCGTTGTCTGATTCCTACCACACCCAATGTCTGTCTGGGCTCACCCCCACACAGCCTCTCAGCCCTCTCTTGAGCTTCTCTCATTCCTTCCCTTCGGCGCTCTCTCTCTCTCTCTCTCTCTCTCTCTCTCTCTCTCTCTCTCTCTCTCTCTCTCTCTCTCATTTTTCCCTTTCTCCACTTATCTTTCTTGCCTTTCCTCGTGGATGTCTTGACCTTTGTTCATTCCCTCCGGGCCAAAGCTCTCCCTTGATGTGTTTTCCCTTGCTGCGCTAATCTGTACCATGAGCACTGTACGCCCCTAATGCATGCTGAGGAACCCTCTTAACTCCCTGGTGTGTCCGTCGCCTCTCTTACCATGCAGCCTGTAAGGGTCTGCCTCACTTTGTGTGTGTCGGGGCTCCTCTCTGTCTAATGCATGTCGTATGCCCCCCTCCCCTCCTCCTCTCTCCCCCTCCTTATTCCCCCATACCCCGGGGACTTTCCCCCCTTCCCCCGGTGTCTGGGCTTCCCTCGCAGCACTGTCTGGCAGGTCAGCTTAACCCCGTGACCTCCATTTTACCCTGGGAATCTCATCTCGAGCAAAAAACTAATAGGCAAGCCTCCCCCCCGTCTTCCTCTCCCCCCTCCCCCTCCTCACTCTCTCGCCTCTCCCTTCTCTCCTATTTCCCGTTCCTTTTTTTTTTTTTTTCGTTTTCCCTTGCGTATCTTCTTTGCTTCGTCTTTGTTTCTTTGTTTCCCGTGGCCGGTGATATGCTGCTGCTGTAAGACACTGGGACACAGCGCCGGCCGTGCCATTCCTTTTCAATGCACATTCCCGTCCTTTGCGCCGTCCATTTACCCGCTCAGCATTCTTCGCTCCTCAGCCTTTCGCCTCAGCATTCCACTTCATTCCCCTCTAGTCGCTCCTTGCAGTAAAGCCTTCGCTCTCCCTTCATCCTACTCTCTCTCCTCTCTTTCGGCACACTAGCTGACTCCTATCCTAAGCTCCCTTTTCCCCTCTGTTTATCCTATATTCCTTTTTCTTTTCTTTTTTTTTCTTTTTTTTCCTTTTTTTTTTTGTTCCAGTTTCATCTTACTCGTCTTCTCCTGCGTTCATGTTTATTCCAGTTTTATCCTACTTTCCCCTCTTACCGAGGTCATCCTTTATGCTGCTTCTCTCTCTCTCTCTCTCCTCCTCCTCCTCCTCCTCCTCCTCCTCCTCCTCCTCCTCCTCCTCCTCCTCCTCCCTCTCTCTCCCTCTATCTCTCTCTCCTCCCTCTCTCCTCCCTCCCTCCCTCTCCCAGCTCACTCCTCGCTCTCCTCCGATCCCAACTTTCACCTCCCCTCTCCCCCTCCTCTCCCCCCTCCATCCTTCACCTCCAGCTTTTCATCCTCTCCTCCGGCTTGAGTCTGACCTCGACGGTTCCCCTTTTCTCACGCAGTTTTAGTTTCCCCTCATCCTTGCGTTACACGTTTTTGCTCCTCTCCTGCTTCCCCTCCCTTCCTCTTTTCTCTCTCTCTCTCTCTCTCTATCTATCGGTCTGTCTATCGGTTTATCTATTTTTAGCTCTATTCTCACTATCTCACTCCCAGCAGGCTCTTTCCCTCACTGGCTTACTTTTCAGTGCGTGTAAGTAGGCCTATGGGGGATAGCTAGAGAGTGGAGTTGTCTGAGAGATGTTTTCGGTGCTTTATTTCGTAGCTTCGGATTTTTTAAAATGTTAATACGACGGATAGTCATCAATCGACGTCTTTGTGGCGATTGCATTACCTCGTACTTCAAGGAAAGCGAAATGTATTAAGAAATTCAGATTCGATTCCTGATAGGATATCTTAAGTGAAGACTATCTTGTCTCCCCTCCCCCTTCTGCTTATAGTCACGCCCTACTTTTGATATTCCCACGCAAACACATAGCCTCCCTGCCCCTCCCCTGCCCCCCTGCCCCCCTCCCCCCTGGCCTCCCCCTGGAACCTCCGAGCCCCGGATGGCCATGTTTCCGTCTCTCTCTTGTGCTCTCGCTTGTCATGATGTAATCCCATTTCCTCCGTTTCGATCCTCTCTTGGCTGTAAGGAAAAAGATGGGATGCCACAAGGGTCGTGTAAGAGTGAACCAAGTGTGAGGATGAGGATGGGAAAGAAAGGGAAAGGAGGGAGTTGGTGTTAGGCACAGCCGCCGAGAAGCTGATTTTAAGGGGGGAGATCCTGGGAATACCGTATGACAGGGGAATATATGTCAGGGCACCGGAATACGTTAACTCCCGGAAGGCTGTTGCTTACTGTGTAGTACCACTGACACGTGACTCATAGAGTGGAGCATTCACCAAATTCTGCATACGTCACATTGAGGCCCGGGAAGAAGGGGAGGTGCAGGTTCGGAAGTAGGCTGGGGCCTGACCTGCAGTGTTCAATATCATCGTCGGCCTGGAATGCGTTGGTGGGGTCGAGGGCGGGGAGGACCCTGGTGAGTGGTCTGGATAGGAGTGTTTCGAGTGACCTCGTTTGTTCCAGGAATTCCCTCTGTCCACTCATTCAGCAGCTGGTCTAAGATTACTCGAGTGTAGAGAAGGAGACTCCAGAAATTTTAGAAAATGATTTGTTCCAATTTTTGGGGGGCAGAATAGGACAGCGAAGGGGCCTGATTTTGCGGCTAACATGGCTGTTCCAGAGAAGCGTTGACTCCAGGAGCCAAGGCGGTCAGGACCCCTTATGAAGACGTATGGTAAGGCTCGGTACCCTCACAGAAGGGACAAAGGGAGTACCAGCGCGGTCAACCGCAAAATACCAGACACACTATTTACCTATTTAGCGGTTTGTTTGTGTGTGTATTAGAGGGGGAGGGGGAGGAGGCTACTCAAGGAAGCAAGTGGTATGCATGTGGGGGGCGGGGCCTCTTGTTCCCCAGGGGAGCGTGTGCGGGTCGCTGTTTACGCCGGTCGTGTCAACAATGTAGGAGGAGCCGGCGCTGTCAGTTCCTCTTAGGCCCGCCAGGTAGCACGGGGAAGGTACGGGCAGGTGTTACGCCTCATTACGCGGTGCCGCTTACACCGCCCTTTGTCCAACTATTTGGAAACACCTGTGTATGGGAGCGTCTCAGGGTGTGTACTTGCCCCTTACCCATTGTCCGCGGTGTCAACAGCTCCGCCGGCCCCGAAGTGGTTAGGCCTATTGGAGAGGAAGAAGATCTTTCACTTTTTTGACTCGAAGGAAGAGGTTGTCACGGCGAGACGGGGCGGGCCATGGGAATGACGGCGAGGGGTAAGGGTAAGAATTCGGCTGTCGCTGTCAGACAGAGTTCAGGTGGCTGAGATCTTCATTTGAATTTTGGTTGGCTTTGGCGTCCGCGAATCTGCAAGTCGTGCACATAGCCCCCCTCCCCCTCTTGGTACTTGTATCCGCCTAACGATGCGGGTGTTGTCACGGCACGGAAGGCGAAAGGTGCGGACAGTGCGTGCCGAACTGACAGATTTGGACTGCCAACAGCAGATACCTGCTTTGTTAGTGACAACACCTCTCACCCCACTTCTTGTCCAATCTTCCCTGGCCACGTGTAGCGGTGTTGGCAGAATCCTCTCCCTCGCATACTTCGACGCTTACTCCAATTACCCACGCCCGCATGCCGGGGGGACGCACACATTCTGCACCCACACGCTGTGAAAGTGTGGGGGTGATGGGCGTGGCCTTTGAGTCATAGGACACGTGCACACATCCGCGTCACCTCGACATCTGTTGCATAACCGCTAACAACCCACACAAGTTGGTTTCCTATGCATGCCCTCCTTCCCTGCCCCTCCCCCCCCTCCCCCCCTTGGCACTCGCCCTGCCCTTCCCTCGCGCACTCCTGCCTGTGACGTCATTTTCCGAAGGATGGGGGTGCTGCGGTTTGCCTGCTTTTGACTCATATCCTACATTATTTCCTATAAGAGTGGTGTGGGATTATTCCAACATCCTGCGGGAGTACTTGGGTGCGGCTGCCGGACGATACAGTGCCAACCAACGCGTGCACGTAAGGACCAGTACTTTGGCCTGTACGTGCAAACAATGGCCTTTGCGGAGGGGCGGCGTTACGGTCGGGAGCTGGACGTGGCCGATCCCCGCGTCGTTCGAATCGCAAAGTAGGATATCGTTCGAAGTCATGGTAGAAGGGGGTGTGTGTGTGTGTGTCTGTGTCGGTGTATGTTTCTAAGTATGTATGTATGTATCTATTGCGCGTCTGTCTGTCTGTCCCTGTGGAATGACAGTTTATAGAGGGTGCAGATTTACAGCAGTGGTGGAGGCTGAAAGGACGGCCAGCCACACTGGATTCCTACGTAACTTGAAAGAGGAAGCCTGGTCCGTAACGCCCCTTCACACCGCCGCAGAGTTAGGAGAGACATCCATTATAAATAATGTTGGTGTGGATTCGGTGCGCCGAAAAAGGGGGAGGGTACGCACGTGACGGAACGTTTATTTGAACGCAGAACGAAATCGGACCAAAATACAGCGCCTAAATGCAAAAGACAAACACTTACCGCTTAGGCTCAGATCTCGAAAGCCGTGTTTAGACATGAATCATGGTGGTTTCTGATATCTGAGCAGGGCTTCCATGCCGATTAATACACTCACCGGCTTCTGTAAGTCACACTCCTCAGCGCAAACCCGCTATTTACCAGAGCACTCACTCTCTGTGTACCGTGTCAGTACGTAACGGTTGTGGCCATGCCGATAGATTATGGTGCATTTTCTTCACAACTTCTGATCAGACAAAAATAAATGAGTCTTCCCTGATGCTCGGCGTATGATCCATTTTAAACGGGCTTGACCTTTTGTCGGTGATACTTGACTCTTACTTTAAGTATTTTTAATTCTCTTGAGTATTTTGTTTAAGTATTTCATGTATATCTTTTTAAAGCTGTCTCTTTCTTCTCGTTTTCGCCTTGTCATGGAGGCCTTTTAGGCTCTATTGATTTATTCATTCATTCGTGCATGATCTTTTTGTCCAGTGTATCGATTTAGGTAACAGCAAGTGGCGTCCACAAAGGGAGTAGGAAGTAGGTCGTATCGCAGAAAGGTTCATCATGTGCAGGTAGATGGCACACCGGTTAATTTGAGCAACGTCACGCTATGTGGTTCGGTTATTTGGTCACATGTTGGTTTAACAGCCTTTACCATTCTAGGTAACCTTGCAGAGTGAAATGTGGGCGCCTGATAAGTCCTGAGCTGATGGCAATTAACCACGGGTTAATACCAGCGAAGGCAGGTCAGCGAAAGGAATATTTATGGCTGAATTTTGCTTTTTGATATCAACGGGTTGGTTTGATACATTCCTACAAAGGAGGAGGCGAAGCATAGTAATAAAGGGGTGATAAAGCCTTGGGTAACTGCAACAAAAGCTTTCACACGCAGCAGTCAGGGTTCGTCGAGGTTCAGTTGGCTGCGCGTTCGTGTCGAGACTTTTTTCCCGCATTTGCCGGCGACTTTCGCTCTGGATAACTCAGTATTTTTAAAATTAACACTCGGAGTTGCGTATTAAGCTCCTCATTACATGAAACTTTAGTCGGCAGCTCAACATTTCCCACCCTCTTTTTTAAAACATTTTGTCTGTTTCCAACGTTTTATTGTTTTGAGTTTGAGAGTTCAAAGAGCAATGGATCTTTATCTGGTGTTCGGAGCTCATAAGAGATCAGCGGAGCCTAAAAGTTGATAGCTCGGTCACCCGTTCGCTTTTGTTGCGATGTTCTCTCGTATTTAATTTTATTTATATTCATACCTTATGTGCTCGCGCTGTGAATAGGTAATGGGCTCTGTCCCTCGCCTCAGTGTCATATGCCTAGGTGGAGCTGCGGAGAGGGAACGGAAGGGGAATGTGTACGTCCCCGTTAATGACGTGTGAAAATAGGACACTTTATCTGGCCTTTTGTGAAGCGCGTTGCCATTCGTGCTCCGGGACTTCTATCGATGGCCGATCTGTTCCGCGCCCGGCCTCATCCGTCACTGGCAAAGAGTAGCAGAGGGCGGCCCTGGCGATAAGCCGCCAATCAGGGAGCGATACAATACAGCCTTAACCCTTTTCTTACAGTTAGCTTACAATGCCGGTATGCAAATTAGGCAGACCTACTCGAAAGGACATCCTGGGAGGAATGGGCTTAACAAGGGAAAGTTCTGGAAACGGCGCCGCGACACCAGCAGATCAAGAAACTCATGGAGGAGTACACGAGGGGCACCAGGAGCAGAAGCCGCCGACGACGCAGCAGCAGAACAGCGGAACCGTCCAAACCCGTAGATC
Source organism: Penaeus chinensis (assembly GCF_019202785.1). Taxonomy (NCBI): domain Eukaryota; kingdom Metazoa; phylum Arthropoda; class Malacostraca; order Decapoda; family Penaeidae; genus Penaeus; species Penaeus chinensis. The sequence goes on from NC_061825.1 coordinate 1,586,364, forward strand.
CGAACTTGTGGTAATCGCAACACAAGCTCGATTCTATGGGGATAGGCGGTTCTTGCACGGGCCTTCGGAAGCAAGCAGAGTCAGGAGCGGCTGAGGAGCAGACGGGGTCGCCCTGAGAACTGCCAAGTGGCCGTGGCCCTCTGGGTTCGGCACGGGCGTTCCCAAGTGCCACCGTCCTCCTCCTGTCGAAGCGCGGGGGCGCTGGTGGCTGGTGACTGTGGTGCGGGTGGTGTGCAGCGAAAGCCAGGAGGTTGTATCCTCTGGTATCGGTCACACCAGGTATCTGATGGATTTACGTGGAGTGTGTAGATAAAATCCGTGTTGTACGGAGGGGAGTTCAGATAGCCTTCTGCTCTTCCTGATTAGTTGCAGTTATAACTTCAAGGTTTAGATAGTGCAGTCTTAGCTAGACATTTGGGTTAAGTGACGCACCTTGCAGGCTGTGCATCTAATTTGACAGGCACACCTGCAACAGGTGTTACGTCGTCTTGAAGATTTTCGTAAGGACGCTCGTCTTTCGTCAACCGACGTCGTGACTGCTGGCCGACGGGCCTGCACGAGGAGGGGTTAAGGGGAGCCACCCCCTCCCCCCTCGCGGTAATGGCACACCCTCGACGATGTCAACGACGCCTGCCCAGCTGTGAGCCGCCCACACCCGCGGGTCCGGTGAGGTAGTAGGTTGTATAGTTTAGCGCTACATCATTCCAGGAGAACTGTACAACTTGCTAACTTTCCGGGCCGCGGGTGGCACTTCTTGTTCCAGCACCACACCTGGCACCAGCGGAAGATAGGTATGTATGTCTCGAGAGCGCGGGGAGGATCTCTTGTGTGAAGATGTTTGTGGGAGTCGCCTCGGCCGGAGCGTGGGAGGTTTTTGAGGCCGGTGATGTGTGGGGAGTTGACGTCTCGTATGAAATGGGGGTTCGGTGGGAGTGATGGACGTGTATGGCTCGCTCTGAATACCTTCTTTTCCCTGGATTATTACTTCCAATTGAATCGGTCCTCGAGATTAGCCGGCACGAACGCCCCCGAGGAACCCATGAGTGTCGACAACCTCCATACACGGAGTTGTGGCGGGAGAGGACCGAGCTCGCCGCGCCACAAGCAGACGAGAGAGAGAGAACAAAGGGGCAGAACCCGAGTGGATTCATGTATCGCTGTGCATGGCGCAAGAGAGAGAATATCAAGCAGTAATTAGGTTTGCGAGGCAGCGGCGTGGCTGGCTTAGTCACGAGGAATGCTGTGCCGGCTCGTGGGTGGGGCCTTGACACTAACTCCGCCAGGAACACGCTCGCACGCCCACTCCGCCACCTTTCTGCTGGGATATTGTGTTCTCGCTTGTGAATGCCAGGCCGGGCAGAAACGGGAAAGGTAGTGAATTCGGATTCCTTGTTCTGAGGGATCTAATGAAAATAAATGTGGAATGATTCTGAAAGGAGCTGGATAAAGCCTTGCGAAACACTCGAAGCCCAAGACTCTCATGAATGTACAATGAATTTTGTGAAGTGGCCATGATATGTTTAATTTATATTAGTGTGTAATCACTTCGTAATAGTTCTGCGAGGAAGCGGCAGACTGAAACCCGCTCGTTAGCACGTGAAAGTGATGTGCTCGCGAACCTGATTAACACATTCGATATTACCGAGGAGCAGGCGGATGTTACGCTCCTTTCGAGGGAAAAGGCTGGTAGTTTGAAGCCATTCAGGGCAGTGTTAGAACGCCAGGAAAATGGCATGAGCAGGTAGCATACATTGTACCTTTATTGCTGATGTTGTTATTATATGTAATTATTATTATTATTGTTTTTGTCATCATCACCACCACCACCATTGTGTGTTATCATGCATTTGATATCATTCATCTGGCAAATTGCTATAACTAACAACCACTACTACCACTACTAATTCTAGTGCTGCGACTTTACAAAAAAAAAAAAAAAAAAAAAAAAAAAACTACGAGTATAGTTATCATTTTTCTCAACCCTGCCCCTTCCTTCCTTTTCCTGAATGGTATTTCGTTCCCCCTTCCCTACCTGGCCGTGTTGTCTAGGCTGTCGAGGGGACGGGAAATAACAGGAGTGCAAATGCCCCTCATATTAGCAATGCGTACGTAGATTCTGTATGTATTGTGTGGCGAGTTACACCAAAATGTATGTTTTATGAAGTGTGTGTGAGTGAGTGAGTGAGTGAGTGAGTGAGTGAGTGAGTGAGTGAGAGAGAGAGAGGGCGAGGGAGAGAGAGAGAGAGAGAGAGAGAGAGAGAGAGAGAGAGAGAGAGAGAGAGAGAGAGAGAGAGAGAGAGAGAGAGAGAGAGTCAGAGACAGAGACAGAGACAGAGACAGAGACAGAGTATGAGTGTTTGAGTGTATCTGAGGAGGTGGGTTTGCAGGACATTGCGAGTGGCAAAAAGAAGGATCTTTTGGCTGGAATATGTGTTAGGGATGGCAACGGGTCGAAAGGATTGCCACTGGCTGTGCAACGGAGGAATGGCAACCAGGCCACACCGGAGGTGAGGAAGACGGACGGCGGCGGTGCAGCCTCGCGTGCAGGCGGCGAGCACTTTCAGAGGCTGGAGGGGCGGGAGGCCAGACGGCGGGGCGAAAGGGGTGCCAGAGGCCGCCCTCTCGTAGGCCTCGTTGCCTGGCTCCTCCGGCCTCATTTGAATGTGAATGGCCACCCACTGTCACTTGTTATGAGTGAGGGACGCTCCTCTCGCGGACGCTTCCACCTCATCTGCCGCCGCCGTGGCCTCGCGCTCGTTCTCTTTAATGCTCTTGGACTTCGCCTCGTCCGCTTTTTTCTCCTCTTTCCTCCGTCTCTCCTCTTCTATTATCATCATACGTTATTTTTTTCTGTATTTTCCTCCCTGGTCTCTTTCTCCTCTCCCTCTTATCATGACTTCCCCGACGACCAACTGTCCTCTCGGTTGCCATTTCCTCTTCTTCGTTCTCCTCCGCCACCAATCCTCCCTCTCTCTACTCTCTATCCTCTTTCTTTCACTTCTCCTTCCTTCTCTTTCATTTCTGTTTGACCGCCATCTCCTTTCTATCGTCCCTCCTTTCTCTCCTCATCATTTTTTACTCCTGCTCTATCTCTTCTTTTTCTTTCTATTCCTCTTCTTCCTTTTCTTTTTCTTCCTCCATTTCCTCCCACTCTTCCGCCTTCCCCTCTCTTCCTCTCCCTCCTCCAACTCCTCCTCCGCCACTTTTATTCCTCCACTCATCCCCTCTTCCCCTCCTCTTTTCTCTCTCTCTATGTCGTCTTCATCCTCTTCTTCTTACTCTTCTCCCCCTTCTTTTTCTCCCTCCTCTTCCTCCCCCCCCCCCTTTTTCCCCTCTTCGTCCTCCCTTTGCCCTTCCTCCTCCTACCTTTGCCCTCCCTTCTCCCTCCTCCTCCTCCTCCTCCTCCTCCTCCTCTTTTTCTCTCCCTCCCCGTCCGCATCTCCCCCTCCCCCTCCCCCTCCCCCATACCACCGTTCCTGATACCACCAAGCCGTTCCTGCCAGCCGCCCTCCCACCGCCTTGTCCATGAACTGTGTAACTGGCTCTCAGAAGTTATTCAATTTTGCCAAATTTCGCCACGTCCAGCATTCTTTCCCCGCCTGTTTCGGAAAAGACGGTTTATAATGTCGACCAAGAATGCGAGTCATGAGGGCGTTTAGCTTCACTGTTTACTGTTTATAATTCGATATTTCGTGTCGATAATGGTGAAGGTTATTTATATGACGTCACTATTATTGGTCTTCCTCCTTTTTTATGTCGATATGGAAATCAAATATGGTATTAAATGGTATTGAAATTGAATTAATAACAGGCATGATGGAGTGATCTTCACCTTAGATCCGTATCATGGTCATTACACGGGGTGGCGGTCTGCCGTAGATCGAGATTGTGGCGCGATAAAAGGGTATATTGGATATCCTATCGATAAGCCCGAACCACATAGTGCTGTTTGCATATTCATCACTTAGCACGTCCACTTCCTGTAGCTATCCCTTCGTTCCCGACTTGATTAATGATGCTATTGCTAACTACAGCGCTCTTTATTACCGTCGATGCCCGTTATCACAGCCGTCGTAATGACCACCTTGAAAGCCATACCACCCTTTATTGTTCTGGTGAAAGATACTGCAAACACGTTCCCTCGAAACAGGTTGTCCCTAGCACACGCCGCCAGGGCAGGTGTGCGTCCGAACCAGCGGCCGAGCGCGTGACTGGGATTATTACCTCACGCCGTCCGTTGCTCTCGCTTCCCG
>NC_061825.1:1598116-1628116 GCF_019202785.1 Penaeus chinensis
TGTATTAAATATTCGGTCCGGAACGGGGTTTTTTCGTTTGTTTGTATGTATGGGGATATTTCAATCGATGTTCGGAGCACATTTCGCCAAGGAGCGCAGCGCTCGCTTCTCGCGCTGTTTTTCCGTCATGCAGTTGCGAGTGCGAGTGCGCGCGTCACCGCTGGAAACGCGGAACAGATTTCTTTGCTTTCACTTTCTCACGTATTTGCAGCGTCTTTTGCGATCCGAAGTGACGCAGCCGGACTTGCAATGGTAACGTCTTGCAGTTTACTTGGGCCTCGAGTGGCCGTCGTGCCATGGCGAGGCGACGACGTGGCTTACTTCGCGGTCGGAAAAAGTGGCGGCCGTTGTGTCCGAACACGCTTTTTTCAAGACCGGAAAAAATGCTGGCGTCGTCATAACGTGTCACGACAAAGAAGGAGAAGAAAAAAATACGGTAATCTTTGCTCGTGCTTTGTCTTGTTATTGATTGTTGGTTGGGTTAGAGGTTGGGCGAGCTGGAGAGCGGGGTGCCACCTGTTGGCGCGAGGCTAAAGTGCTGTTTCTTGCTCATGGCAGCAGATGGCATTACCCGCCGTGTGGCTTGGCTTTAGGGGCGGGTCCGGCCTCCGCGCGCACGCTGCTAATCTCACTCGTTTATCACCAGCGTCATGTAATGCGGAAGCCACTTCTTTTTGCCTGGATAATGCTTTTGAAATTATTAACTATCAAACAAATTGCCTAATCTAATTTGCGGTGGTGGTGTGGGGCGCGCCAGCGTTGGCTCCTCCTCCGCGTGCGGCGCCACCCAGGAGGCGGAGCCGCCGTGTGCCGCACCCACCTCGGCAGGGCGGAGCGCGATAATTATGGCTTCACTCTGCCAAACTAGATAGAATTTTGGCTTGTTTACATTCCTTGGCCCGCAAATGAACGCAGTGGAGTGTATTCGGCGGGGTGATGCAGTGCCAACTTGCGTCCCTTGTTCCAGATTAAATCAGGAATGGTGTAGATGGAAGGTAGTCGGTGTAGGAGAGATAATATTCACGTGTTGGTATCTTAACAGCCATGTCGGGACTGATGGCCCTCCCTCGCAGCCAGAGTCAGTAACCCTGAGTTTGGGAGCGAGGAGATACTCGCTCCACTTTCGTCCGTCCCACTAAAGTTAGTAACGACCGTTAAGGAGAGTTCGTTCAAGTGACAAAGCCGTAGTGCGTGGCACTGCTGTTGGGCAAGTAGAGTGCCCATAGTGAGTCAGTCGAATGGTAATCAAACCTCAAGTTAGTGTTTGTGAATACGTACCCTAGCAGTGGAGACTTCGGTCCTGGCGCCGCTGCTCGCACCACCGGCACCTCTGCTTATGCAGTGCAGTCGTGTGCCATCGCCTCCGCCGCCGTCCTGACACTGCCAGCGTCGCCAGAGTGACAGTTTTTTTGTTGCTGGAGTAGTAACCTTGTGCTATAGTGCCAGATATATGTGCCAAAGCTATATCGTCCATTGTTGAGTCCTCATATCCAGGGCCCACGGCTTTGGGATAGTGTCAGATGTGCCGAGTTTCGATCAGTGCCAAATCTGCCGACGACGGACCCCGACGCTGTCACACTGCGAAGGCGACCGATTTGCTGTCACCCTCGGGAATGTTTGACCCACTTCAGTGAGTGTTTGGTCTGCCCCTCGTTGGCCCAGCATAGTGCCATGGTGCTGGACACTGTCCGGATCCAAAACACATTCGCACTGCTAATTAGGTCGTAGATGGACCCACGCCCATTAAGCCTTCCAGGAATTTTGTTAAAGAATCCGGCTGAAACATTCCTAAATTTTATGCTGAAGGATAATTGCACGGATGCCAGTGCATATCGATTTTTAATTATATTAAAAGTATGGTGACATGCAGTGCCTAGTTTCAAAGATTTTATATATTGCTGAAATGCTTCCTTTAGAAATCTGTTTAAATTTTGAGACTTATTGTGGTTTTGTCGATCATCATTTGCTTTGAATTACCCTCCCCCCTCCCCCCCCCCCAAAAAAAAAAGACCTGCGAAAAGTTAATTACTCTGTAAATTGAACAACTTTTGAATTAAAGGGGAAACACCACAGCAGTGTCGGTTCTGTCTTGAAAACAGAAGCTTGTGCTGGTTCGACTAGAACTGAAAAAAATAGCGTTAGAAGGTTTATGCCAAAATTTGAGCTCGCTTTGGCATATGTGGTAGATGCATGTGTCATCTTTATCTGTTTATTTGTTTAAAATATTTTTCGATGATATTCTCATTTATCTTTATTTGATTTTTTTTATCTGAAATTTACTGTAACTAGTAACTTTATTTCTAGTGTGTATAACAAGTTTTTTTTCCAAAGATTGTCTGGTTTGATTCAAATATTACTGAATCAATGAAGTATATATTTATTTAGTTTTTTCAATTGTTATTGAATTGTTGATATATTATTATTGTTATTATTATTATTATTATTATTATTATTATTATAATTATTATTATTATTTTATTATTATCAGTTACAATTACATTACAAATTGTTATAGCTTCATTGCTATCCTCATCTTCTCTCTGTGGCTGTAAACTTCTGCAAACCTAACTTGCAATATCTTCAGTCATAGGTTTGAAGTTCCACCATTTTCTTCATCGGATCCCATGTGTTCTTGTACAGTGACGCCAGTGGTATATGTCTTCGATGTGATTAGTGTCTGGCCAATGCATGTCCATATCGAATGCCTTGATTTTCACATTTTCATGGTGTCTGTGCACGAAACGTACTCTGTATATAACTTCTGATTGATTCACTGCAGTGGTGCAATCTTTGTGATGATTTGCAATAGCGAGATTTGCGACGTGCTGTAGTCTTTGTGAGGAACAGGTTTTCCCCGTATCACAGCTGTGGCGTCTCTTGGGCTGCTTCAGTGTGATTCATAGCACTGACTGACTGACTATATTTGATGGTAACTTCATCTGTGATTACAGTTGTTGAAATTTAAGACAGGAGAGTTGAGAAAGGCAATTACATAGTTCATTATGCAGGGTGCTGTTGTTTGTTCGATTTATCTGTACGTAACGACTCATAGCCTTGTAGTCCTGTTTGATATTGTCACTCCCCCCCCCCCCTCCCTCCGGCATACCTCCCAGTGCCATAGCAGAACGAGCGTTAGCTAGCTCGGCGTCGCAGTGACAATCTAATTGATTATGCCATACCTCTAGGATGGTCCCTGCCTCCGCTTGTCGTCGTGGCTTGGTCTGAGCAAAGCCAGTTGCCTGACATGACCCTCTCCGTGCCCCCCCCCCCCCCTCCACCCTAGCGTGACCTGTGATCCCCTCACAAACATGCCTGCCCTGTGATTGGCTTCTGAAGCATTGTGATTCAAGGTCCCAATAGACGATTGAGTTGTGGTTGGTTCGCAGAGACCCTGATTGGTAGGAATGGGAGGGGTTGCTGATTTGTGATTGGTCTGAGGAGGAATACAGTTCGTGATTGATAGGCTGGTTAATGTGGTGGATAATAGGCCTTGATTATGACTAGTCTTGAGGTTGGTTATTGATTTGTTGGTTGAGAGACTGTTTGCAGTGGAGAGGCTTGGCACTGGAAGCTCCTTGCTGTAAATTGACTTATTGTTCCGTAGTGCTAATTAGTTCATTGAAGGCTTCTTGCACGTTGAGAGGGTTGCAGGTCTATCACGCAGATGGAAATATGTTCAAAGCCGAGTTCTCTTTAAACCTTGACCATTATTCTCAGCAGATAACAAATGCCATCGAAACGAACCACTAACAGGCACCGTCACTCGCCATTTTCCAGGTACAGTAGATTTGAACAAGGCAACAAAAATAGAACGAAAAAAAAAAATCAGACAAAATATGATGATAAAAAAATCATAGCGGTGCAATAGAGCCATTTGCGTCCTGTTTAGATTTTCAATAATGGCCCCGGAGGAAAAGTTTCTAATTTGTCTCGTCTCGGAATTGCCTGTCTCACCTCAGTGTCACAAGCACAAAAGATCCAACGTGAAGTCTCTCATGCAGACCCTGTATATCAGACGTCATTCCCATGGCAGGATGTGGATGTGTGCGTGTGAAGTTTTTGCTGTAGCAATATTAGGGGGCTGGGAAAAGCTTTTTACTTTTTTTATTTATTGCCTTTTTTTTGTATTTAATTTTTTTTTTAATTAATTATTATTTGTTTTAATTTTATATATCGCCCTAAGACTTCCAGCTGTAAAGAAATATAAATATGCAGTCGCAAAATGGGAAATGTGAGATGGATGTTGCATCATCATTTTTTTCTTTTTCTTTTTCTTTATTTTTTTGTGGGTGTGAGTGTGATTTTATGGCTGCTATTTGTGACGGCGTTTTTATCTTTATTTTTGTTTCCCTTGGCGTCCAGTGGTATTTAGCTTCAAATTTATTGTTGAAGAAATTGGAGCAGGGGGTAAAGTGTGTGTGTGTTTGTGTGTGTCTTTGGTACGTTTATGTACAAGCATATATATTTATATTTACTTGTATATGTAATTATATATATGTATGTAAGTTTGTGTGTGTGTGTGTGTGTGTGTTTAGTGTGTATGTGTATGTGTGCATATATATATATATATATATATATATATATATATATATATTATATATATATGTGTGTGTATATATATATAAATATATATGTATATTATATATATATATATATTATATATAATTTGTCCAAATAAACTCCCAAATTACCCTTTTTATATCAAATTACGATATAAATTTGCCAAGAGAAGAGTAAACTCTTCATTTTTGAAGTCACTGGCATTGTAACTTTGGCAGAAATAAAGAGCGAGAATTCATTCCGCGAAGGTCAGGTCGGAGTTGCATGAGAGCTGCGATTGACAGCTGATCCTGCAGCTCGATCGACAGGCAGATTCCGTCTATTCAGAGAGAGATTTCGTGATATTGTGAAAGTGCCAGTGATTCGCTGCATTCTGTTTCCTCCTTTCTCTTTTTTGTGGATTTTTGTTTTTGTTTTTTTCTGACGCCTGTTCTTCTTTCAGGAAATGTCTGGGGACGTCGACAACGCCTGCCCTTTGCCAACGCCGTCCAGGATATGATGGAAAGAACCGCGATCGTCCAGGAGAAGGATGGCGTCATCCCTACCCCCCCCCCCCCCCCATCCTCCTCCGTGCCATTGTCATCAGGAAGATCGCCTGCACCGTCATCGCCGTTCCATCAACTGTCACCGTGATAAGTGTTCTTTTATGTTGCCATTATCTCTTAAAACTGCATTGCGTGAAGGGTGATCTCATTACCATCTTGTAACACGTGGGTGGGAGGGATACAGGGTAGCAGCGCCCCGTAGTAGTAAACACAAGAGCTTCCTGTTCTCGAGCGGAGCCTCCCGCCGTGGCTCGCAGAAACCCTGATTCTCCTCACGTCATTTGCGAGGAGCCCTGGTGTTCTATCCCTTATGCTGAAGGGGAAAGGGTTAAAGGGTTGGGGATAAGGGCCGGGCACATTTTGCTTTCATAGATGGGTTGAAGTTGTGGGAGGACAGATTTCAAATATCTTCCTCTTTTGCTATTTTTTGTGTGGAATTTGTTCATTTTTGAGAGTATCACCTGTAACGAACACTATAGAGATATGTGTATGTTTGTTAGCAGATAAGAAATAAGATCATATATATATTTTAAGATGTATTGAAATCTATACCATTGTTTAAATCTAACAATGTTTTTTGTAATGCAATTGTCTAATTCCATCTTCCACTTGTCGCAGGTAATGGCCAGCTCCTCAGTTCTAAGTTGCCCGTCCTCCATTCCCTGAGACCCTTTCTTGTGAGGGAAGGACTTCACAGGCAAGGTGCTCAGGCATGGATGGCGGTGCTCCATCTTCACGAGGCAGACGCCGGGGCCCTTCGTGGGCTCTCCTGTCTGCGAAATTCCGAGAGGCATAGCTGATGTGTTTGGTTTGTTTGTATTCGCTGTATTTCTGTTTATGTAGGTTTTGCTGTTTTTGTAAATTATTTGCTAGGGCAGAATGTAATATTGTCAAATGTATTACTTTTATTGTTTGTGTTTATAATTCTGTATTAATTTCTTATATTTATATGTAGTTAGATGTAGAAAATCCCGATATAAATGGAAACTTTAGGAAAGTTTGTTTTATATAATTTATGTGTGTTTTATAAATGTATAAATGTGATATTTTTGTTCATATGTTGACCATGTGAAGTGTTAAATGTGTTGTGCATAGATTTATAAGATATTTTGTTGTCACTGTAGGATTCCACATCCATATCGATTTTATCTTGCAAATTTATATGTATGTTTAACATTTAATTTTGGAATTAATAGTGTATGTAGCTTGATTAGTATTCATACTGTATAAAATGACTGAACTCCAATATAGTTTGATTATGTAGTACGTTTGTGTATATATACCTTCATTGCACAAGTTGATTTATGTAAATCAGTGGTTCCCAAACTTCTTTAGGCTGCTGCCCCTTGGCCCCCAGGCATCATCAATAAGCTCCCTACACACATCCTGTGCATTATCTTCAGCAAATACAAAATAAAATCAACTTTAAATAAATAAAACTCGCCCTTATTTACACCTCACACCACAGGAGAGTGACCAGAAATATGTTTTGCAACCAAAAATTGTTTAAACTCTGGCTTTAGCTCATTTTAGAGTGAAATCGTCCTTTCTCCATTGCTGATATTTAGGATCACCCACTCCAGTATGTTGAGCAAAAAAAGAGGCAGAAATCTGTTGGACACGTCTCTTTGCAGCTCATCTAGGTGTAAACAGTACACTTTAAGGTCATCAAGTGTATTGATGCTGGAGATATGATGATACAACACCCGACCCAGGCCATTAAGAAGGCTGATTAGATCGGCAAAACAGGCACTAGGAAGGCAGTGCTAGTAGTCCGTGTTGTATATCCCCTTGGTTCTGGTGCTATACTGCCACCCTCCAATGCTCCTTTATTCTCGCCATCTCTTTGGACCTTTCCACTACCTACTTTAGGAACCACTGGTGTAGATAAATAATATTTACCTTTAAGAGTTCATTTTTATTTTTGACTTAATATGAACTCCTCTACAGTGCCCAGGCATGTCAGTTATTTACAATAAAATATACTCAAATGAATATTCACTTTTACTAAAACACTCCAAAAATACCTCTTCAATATATGCAATTTAAAAACATATAGATTATGTTGGATAAATGTTCAAAAGAGAAAAGTAAAAAGTAACAATAGAAAAGTCAGGAAGTATGTGTAAATTGATTAAAACAATGAGAAAATAATAAACTCATATTACAAAAGAAGCAGATTGTCTTTAGCTAATCCAATGATATGATTAAGAACTGAATGAGACATGAAGATGAATACTGAAAAGAGATTTGATCCCCTCCTGTCGTTTACCCATAACAAGTTTTGGGAACTGCTGCTATACTCGTTTGGGCTTTTCTTTATGATACACAAACGATTGTTTGCGGATGTTGTTCTTTCCACTAGTTATTTGTTGACTAAGCATACAATATGGCTTTTTTCTTCCTTTTCTTAAACAATTCAGATCAATGTAACAAACAAAGGCTAATTTTGTGCTGCTCTAGGTGAACACAAATAATCTACATAACTGTGTAGCACACTTATTTGTTTAAAACATTGTGCATTCTACATGATTAGCATAATTCAAGATATTGATTATTGGTTCGGATAAAGGCTAAGCATGCAGGACAAACTATACAGTGATTACCACAAGCACTATTAAACGAAGCCAAGTTCTGGTCAGCCTTGAATAATAATCCGTTTTAAGATGGCAATTAGTTCAAACATGGACATTCACAAATATCAAAATACAAGCGTCTGATATCGAAATTCTATTATATGGCACTACAATTAGTTTTCTTTATTTTGAATTCGTTTAACCCTCGCGGTAGATAAATAGTTTGTTCTTGTCAATAGCATGCAATGTGAAAGAAAAAGTGAATAATTCGTTTAAATCATATGCACATTGGAATGCCGTCTGTGATACAGAACTGGCACAGACTGTCAGGCACGAAGTTAATTATGATGAATCAATAGTTGAACAATTATGCTTTGGTAATTATCATATATACATAATAAAGTTGAGCTCGCGGCAATTACAATTATGCAGTCTTGAACTGAATTGATTTTATCTGTACATATAGTCAGTCCCACAGCTAACCATTGCCGAAGATTTTAAAAGCAAGGTAGTTTGATTACATTTGCGTACTTGAAAATATTGTGATTTATAAAAAAAAAAAATAAAAAAGACATACATTATCGTATATCAAAAATACTCTATATTCGTTTATATTAAAGAATGAAAATGCTTTAGTAATAGTTTAAAACATATGTTTACACTCTATAAAATGTGCCATTCATATACTATTCAAGATTTTCAGAAATCAATAGGTTTTCTATGTGCATCCATTTATGTATATATATATATATATATATATATATATATATACTTATGTATTTATATATTTAGTATGTACATTTATTTAGTTTTTGATTTCCGAGCATATTGCAAATATGGCAACATTTTGGTACAGGCTGATCTTTTTTAACGGCAAGGCTTAAATAAACTCGTAAGTAAGCACCGTTTTGAAGCAGAGCCAGAGGGAAACCGCACCATAAAGCGCAAGATAGCAATCTCAAATAAACTAGTGAAACTGTTTCGCGCTTTACATTGCCAGAACATGCAGGCTTTTTAGAGAAGTGGAGGGATAGAGAACATGGGTAAACTTTAGAAGAATAATTTACCAATGTTTCTCTCTCTTTCGCTCTCTTGTTCTCTCTCTCTCTCTCTCATTCTCATGCTCTCTCTCTCTTTCTCTTTCTCTTTCTCTTTCTCTCTCTCTCTCTCTCTCTCCCTTTCCCTCTCTTTCTCTCTCTCTCTCCCTCTCTTTCTCTCTCTTTCTCTCTCTCTCTCTTTCTCTCTCTCTCTCTCTCTCTCTCTTTCTCTCTTTCTCTCTCTCTCTCTCTCTCTCTCTCTCTCTCTCTCTCTCTCTCTCTCTCTCTCTCTCTCTCTCTCTCTCTCTCTTCTTTCTCTCTCCCTCTTCTCTCTCTCTCGTTCCCTCCTACATACTTACTCACTTTTTATCGCATCGTTCCTCTGAAACGTCACTGAGAATGAAGCAAGCAAAACAAAACAGAATCTGAATTCCATGATTTCTTGAACAAAAAAAAAAAAAGCTAAACACAGACACAATATTTTAACAGAGTAAATTGAGCATACTCTACTTAATTATGGAAGGCGTAATTATAAGTAATAAAATTCCGTATTTTACGCCAACGGAAATAAAATGGGCTGGCTCCCTGTCCCCTCTCCCTTGCTGATACATATATACGGTAAAAGACTGCAGTTAGCATTCCCATTTTCTGTTGTGGAGAGAGTTGCGGTTCACGATCATTGTTTCTCTCTCTCTACGGGTTAAAGTTAGCATCACTTTGATGGTGCACAGAAGTTTTATTTAGATTCTAATAGTATATTTATTCCATTATACAATTTTTTCAAAGTAAATTTCCGATCAACGCATTTAGTTGCTAGTTTCTCGAAAAAAATACAGTACACAAAATGAATCTGAATTAATGATGCAATATTTTTCTCATCTTTTCTGCCAAACGGAGAAAAAAAGTACATTACATGTGTAATGAATAATGAATTTAGCTGGTTTCTATTAATGTATCAAATTGATAAAAGTTATTTTAATGCTACAGCGTTTTTTTTTTTTTTTTTTTTCTATAAAGAATAAAGAATTCTGTGCGTTTATTTGTTGTTTGGATCCAAACGGTAGTTTCTTTTCTGAAGCTCACACACGTAACTTTCTAATCAGTTCGCAGAAGGTTGTGGGTAAACGTCAAAGCATTATAGATTTAATTTGTATTTCACAACTGAACCTAGTGAGATAAAAAAAGAGTAACGAAGTTTACATATATTACAAGAAGAGAGATTTTAAATGCACGTTCTTTTAATTCGTGTGTACGTATTGCCCTAAGCTAAGCTAAATCGTAGTCTGAACTAATATTTAGATTGATACCATTCAGTCAAGTTGTATATGTCGGTTATTCCCTATTTACTGCAATTTAATCAAGGACAAATAATTTGTAAAGCATAGATGGTTCTTTCAAGGAATCATATTAGGTATATATTAGGATTGAAACGCAAGTGACGAAATGTAAATCCACACATTTTCGTCTCTAAAGATTATTGATTGAATGAACAAACAAATATGGAAATATCACAGACCCCTAAAGCACACCAACATTTGTAAAATGTGAGCCTGAATGTCCTAGGATATCAAATTTATTCATGAAGTCCTTTCTACCAAACGCAACAAATACACTTAAAAATAGGGAAAGGATTCAAGAGCATAGAATTATATATTACAGTTTTGTTTGCTAGATGGCTGTCAGGCAAGAAGGGTAATTATCGTAAATTTAAAAGTTCAACGATCATTTTATGAGTTAGACTTGCATTTCTTTTTAGAAACGGGAGAAGACATGGGTAAAAAAAAAAAAAAGTTATTATGAAGCTGGATTATTTATAGGAATCATACCAAAATTAAGAGGACACATCTAGAAGGATAAGGTTAGTTGTTGACTTAGCAGGGATATATTTCAACAACAGACTGAATTTATGTCAAAAGTAGAAGAACAGATACCTTGTCAGATTCGTCCCGCATTGCTATATTTCGGCAGATTATTAGAGAAAAACATAAAAGGGTATACTCTCCCAAAAACTATTAGGAATGTGCCTTTGTGTCCTTCAATTGGAGCTCTTAAGTAGCATCCCAGGAAGTAGATGCTTTCTTGTTTTACCTTCATCATTGCGCTTACTTAGCTAAGTATCAAAGCTAAATCACTGGGCATCAAATTTAATTGACACATTCATAGGTAGCTGATCCTACAGCTGATTTTACCATTCTAATCACATATAGATATTCCATTAAATTGCCCAGGGTAATGTGGAAAGACAGGTCAATGACAACCTCATACACTTGAACATACCTTGTAATGTTACAACTATTACTGTATATACAATAGGAGCCGATAGGCATTATTCATATAGATTCAGGCTACATACTTATATTTCAATATTACTTTGAATTCCTTGATAAGACATCACCATAGTTTTAATTCCTCATGATTCCAATAGTAAAATGCCACCTCTGGAAACTGACCCCGTTTCTTGAATGTATAATACTCGATTAAAAAGTCCAGGTGAATGGGCCTGTGTGACTGCATTAAAACCATTTAGTAAGATTAAAGCTTTTCCTGGGACACAAGTAGGAATTAGAATATTCTTCGATTTTTTCACACGAGGAACATTTACACTTTTCATTTGGCAGTCACAAGCCGTAACACATTTCCACAGTCAACGGACTTCTTTTGTGTAGGCCTATTTTTTGTTCCGTTATTTTATCAACACAGTCGTTTTGCTATTTACTTCAGTAGCTGAATTTTGAGTAGTATGGGAGTGCAGTTTTGTCAAACTCGAGTTGGTATCATCCTAGTTATTCTGTCTGAGTAGTAGATTTAATCAATTTTTCAAGTAAGGGCAAAATCACAAAGTTCAGAAACCACAAAACTATTCCTGTCAGTTTACATATGTAGCAAAATCACTGAAGATCTAGTGCACAATGTTGACCATTTACATATTGAGGTACTGAGAACTAAACAATTGTGTGCTGAAGTTAAATATTTTTTATAGTATATAATAACTAACGTTTCAAGCTCGATTAGACTAGCTTAACAGCAACTTTTCTTGCCAGCTGGTGTTTGAGGAATAATGTACGATTCTCAAACCATAACCCATTTAAATTCCATTAAATTTCCTCTTTATTAAAAAATAGTCTAGGTAGCAAATTGGAACTGTTCTAAAGAAAATTAATTCATAGTTGTTAATAATGTGACAGGTTGAACTCGAAAAAGAGGGAGAAAAAAACGGTTTTGGCTTTATGTACTGTCATTCAAGTTTAAAATTACTGTTGTAGTCACTGTTTTGATATAAGTTCATTAAATATGATGCTAGTAAGTGATATTTAGAAGTAGCATATAAGGGTAATGCATAAGATATATTTCTTATTCATCCAACATGCATGTATTTCACAAAATTAGAATACAGTATGTAGGTATTAATACTTTGATAATAGACTAGCTGAATGTGTAGACCACGTGATACCTTTAAACATTTTAGTGCACCTAATCAATCTATCAGCTTTTGGTAAATAAAAAAAAATTAAAAAATGAGGGTCTGTACCAATGTATTTTGACTTTTTTCGGTTTCATGGGACATGGGTTAGTTTCGAAGTTGGGAGATACTCCTTTACCTTGTTATTATCAGACTTGAAGTTTGATTACTTAATGAATAGTGTTCTGTAGTGCAGAACATGTGATTTTATATATGTCCGTGTTGCCAAATTTTTTTTTTTTTTTTTATCATGGCAACTGCTTGTCAATTAAATTTGCCTACCACCTGAAGTCGACTGCCGTACCTTGGATCAGAGCCATCTAACATCGACACATCATCAAAGACATCTAACATCGTTTTTATATTACATTGTAATAGGTCTAGTCGCGAATCTTCGAGATTTGACGATTTTAGTTGTAACTCTTAGTGGTTGATAAGATTTTAATTTCTCAAGGTTTTCTCTTATCATTTGCTTATAATACTTTAAGTTGTGATCCACTACTCAGGGGATCATATCACACTCCCTTGGATAGATCTAAGTCTTTGAGGTCTACCACATGGCGTCCTAATTGAAATAAAGGAGCCTAGCCAATTTCACAGATGTATTACGGCCTTGGTTGTCAAAATTTCTAATGACTCATTGATTTAGGAAAGTGGAAAAACTTATAACAACCAGGTTAACACTTTGAAGTATACGTTATATATAAAAAATCTAGTCAAAAATCTTTTGGGGATCCAGTTTTTGGTCGCGATCCCAATGATTGAGAAATGCTGCCGTACACAGTATAAAACGTCTTATTATCAGTGAATTATTCAGATTTACTTATTTTAACCCTATGCGTTTCAAGTTTAGGGTTGATATTTTTTTTTTTTTTTTTATTTAACTAGTTCACATAAATATATGTATTTTTTAAAAAATCCAGCATTTCATGTGCCTGGATAGAATGGGTTAATCACGACCGTGAATGGACCCCATACAACCCTAATGGCACTAGTTCATTGTATCTCTTGTAATCTAATATTTATATGACTATACAAAATAGTTTTAAAGAGTGAACGATGACACTTGCCAGTTTTAAAATTGTAACACATAGTGAGGTGGTACTTCGTTTAAATTATACCAGTTAGATAGTTATTTTTTGTTGTCGGCATGGGATATAAATGATCCGAGGAAATTTTGTCTAAAATTGATAATTAAGGGACATACTAGCTTCCAAGGCTAGTATGTTCCCCTTAGGTCCATTTCATAATGAGTAAATGATATGCAACAACTAAAATAATTCAGATGATATATATCATATACTTTGAATATCATTCTTTGTAAATTTTAAACAAAAATTCAAAATGGCATGCATACTAATTTAGCTTATGGTTAACCCTCTCTACAAATGATGCCCCTCTTGACGTCCCAAAAATTATACCTCTTGTTAATACTCATTTTCTATTCTGCCTTGATGTTTAGAATTGAAATATAAGCAGTTTTAACCAGGTTAAGACATTTCTCTTCAATAGCAGGAGATACATTTTACTGTTTTCGAGAGAGATTCCCATTGGATTAGTCATTTGTAATGATTTTTAATTTACTATCAATTTCCAAGTAAAGGATAACTACACTAATCATGAACCTATGAGCGGTTTACTGAGATTTCAAAAAACAAACTTCTGTGCTAGTTATTACATGAAGTTACGAACTACAACTTGGTTTTGTACTTTTTTCATATCTGCAGAAATGCAGCTTGACATAAATGGCCTGTATTTCCTTCTACATCTGTAATTATTAACACTACGTTATGATATACATGAATGTATTCCTCTTCTAGCAGAGACCTTCAACTGAAATTGCAAATGTCTATATCTCGCAATTCTTGAAGTTCCATCTTTAAGTCTCAGGACGTTTGTCCTTAACCGTTACATCAGTTATATTCATTAGTTTGAATAGAGTAGGATTGATAATTAAATAAGATATGTGACAGTTTTATACCATGATAAGTATTTTGATGGTACATCAGTGGCTGTAACTATTCTATAAGCAAGGCATATATAAAGTATTCCAGACACAGATGACTAGTTTCCCTTTCTCTAAAAGAGAAATATGCATTTTTATCGCATTGGTCATTCGACTTCCAAAATAAAACATTCAACAAAATGTTAGCCTAACTGAAATCTGAGTATCAGTATATGTAACTCCTTTCTTTAATTTGACCTTTATTTGTCTTAATGATATAAATACACTGTTTCCTTTTAGTTTACTTTTATTCTATTTTACTCTTTTCATATAGTACAGATATAGGCGGTGAATTTCGTGCTTTAACCACAGAGATATATTTATAGCTAGCATAAGTCTGACCTTGATGTTGAAGAGATATACAAATATGTTTATATTCAGTCACAGACAACACAAAATTAGCAGCTCATATTCGTTTATATCGAAATCAAGGCTGTTGACATAATCACAATTACGAATGTGAATATACCAATCCTAGAAGAAAAGAATTAAAAAAGAGAAAGTCAGATTCTACTATCTGTGCAGATAGATAATTTTAATCGAGCATTCTCTCTCTCTCTCTCTCTCTCTCTCTCTCTCTCTCTCTCTCTCTCTCTCTCTCTCTCTCTCTCTCTCTCTCTCTCTCTCTCTGTTAAATCCATAACTTATGGTACTGAAGCACAATTTACGTCATGGCGTCTGTGCTTTGCTTCGTTTGAGTCTCGAAGCTCCAATCCCAGAGGTATGCCGATTTTCGGCCAATTTGTTCTATTTTCTTGCCGATTCTTTAGCAATATGGCCTATATATTTGAACAACTAGAGCTAACTATGAAAACTACTATTAAATGTTGATCAGGCCTTTCGTTACATATCTAGTCAATATTGTCACACTGCTAGAACACACATAAAAAAACACTTTGGAAACTTCTTGAAAAATAAAAGTATGTAATGAAGTAATTGGAAAAAAAATACGTTACTTTAGTGATACGAGCTACTATTTAATCTTGATGTTTTCTGTTTTCTTGTTTCCTGTCTGTCTTGGTTTCGTTTGGTCTCCTGGAGTCCAGTTGGTGGTCTATCTATTGTCAGTTTTTCCGATGGACCTACCCAGTTCCATTTAGTTCCATTTCAGCTTGATTGTTTCTAAGATATCACGGGCACCATTTCTTTCTCAAACCCATTTGACTGTCTTTCTGCTCTTTTAGTGAGACTTTTCTGTAAGTTTCAGCATTTATGGTGCTGAAATATGGAACTCTTCATTAGATGGTAATTATCTTTTTGTTTTAAAGGTCGAGCATCCTTCAATCCTGATGTGCTTCTTCATTTATTTTTTTCTTTTGAGACCTCCATCGAGATTATTCGTCCGAGATAGCCATAGTAGTCTACTCTCAGTTTCTTGATCTTCAATATTTATATTATTGTCTGTATCATTAACAAGATCGTCTATCATGATTTTTTAAAAGTTTGTATTCAGACCAACTGATTTGCTTTCTTCACTGAATTCTAGTATTTTAATTCTTTGATGGTTTCAGCAAAAATCGTAGATGATTAAGGTATTTGCCATAAATTTGAGTTCCTTTTTCTTCCCAGTTTGATTTTCGGAAGGCTCTTTCAAGGTTGATGTAAATGCTTTGGAAAAAAAAAACATTGTTATGTCGGATGGACGAGGATGTATAGATGTAAATATGCTGGAGAACAGTTATGTAGATAGGGTCTACGGTTTGACCTCAGAGCTTCGAGGAGCTTGGGGATTTCAACAAATCAAACGCCTCGTTGTCGTCAACAAAATCAACCTCGAAAGGGGTTCTATATTTGTTATACTTTTCTATTAGCTGGTTAGCAGTGTGCAAATGGTCTGTGGTGAGGTCTTTTTCCGCATCCAGACTGTTCTATAGGGTGATTTTCATCGAGGTTGTTAGTTATTCTGTTGGTGAAGATCTTTGTAAATATTTTGTACACACAAAGTGTCAACATCTAAGGTCATTAGCAGCATATTCAAAATACAACAATAGGGTGGGGCTTGGGAGGGCAAAGTCCCCAAATATAGCAATATGAAATATTGTGGCAAAAAGGGTAAAACAATCGGGACAAAATGAGTTAGATGTCAAACATTGTAGAACGCTAAAAGATAGCATGGTAGTGAACAGGGTAAAGAGAGAATAGCAAATGGGGGGGGGGGGGGTCATGTCTTCAAGAGTTTCTGGATGGAAGTTGGGTGGGGAGGTCTATAAGTAAAGGTTTTATTGTGAGGAAGAAAAGAGGAAAAGGTGGGTGTAGGAAAGGATGTGGTAGGAGATGGAGTGGAACGTTAGATAGCCTAGTGTGACAGGTAGAGTGAGGAGGAGGGGTAGACATCAGGGAAGTGGTAGAGATTGGAGTATCTGGTTTAGACTGGAAAAGGAATTTGACTGGAGGAGAGAGGGAGCAGAGATTTGAATAGAGGGAAGAGATACCGGGGGAAATGCTGAGACATCTTGAGGGGATGGGAGAGGGGTGGGAGGGGAGGGGAGCAAAGGACAGCTTTGGAATAGGTAGAGAGAAAAAATTCCTTTGGCGTACTTCCTGTCTGGCCTCATGTAGGGTGAAGCCTAGTTTGAATCTAAGAACTGCTACCTCAGATTCGAACTTGCAGGTAGGTCAGCTCCTTTAATATACATTATGGGAGCCCCTACAATTGATCCATGTGTGACTGAGAAAATCAATTTGATCGGTCATGACCAGGTTCGGCACATGGAGGGCAGCAAGCTGTGGAGCGGCAGTGTTTGGCTAGGGGCCAAAACCCCAACATATCTGATATTGACGAAGAAGGGATTGACATGGTTGGACAGGGCAGGACACTCTATCAATATAATTCCATGGGGGTCATGTCTACAGGAGCTAATCTTGGCAATATTGGTGTAGGACTTATGTTGGCCTCTGGGAGAAATAGTGCAGCACTAATACAGTTCCATTACAAGTATTGAGGAAAGAGTGAGGTTGGGCAGAAATAGCTTTGCCAGTGAGATCATTCAGGGGTAGCTAGTGCACGAGCTGGGATGCAATTAAGACAAGACTTGAATGATCAGAACAACTGTGAAAGGAAGTTTTGCCTATTTTGTAAACACTGTTGAAAAAGAATGGTATTGTCAGAGTAAGTAGTTGTAGGGGGAATCCCAAAGTGAGTGAGGTAGTACTGTGGGGAGGACAATAGGGATGAAGAGTAGTAATAAGGGGGAGGGTGTAGTCAGTGAAGAAAACTTTGCAGTAGGTGGAGTAGAGGATGTTGGGAGAGAGGAGAGAGTATATTCTAAAGGTTGAGTAATAGCCCGGATGAATGATTTGAAATAGACAGAGCTGACAGCAAACTTCGAGGAGGGGTTATTGTAGTAGATGGGTAAGCATCTACTACTTGCACTAGTCAATATCTCTTTATTTAGTGATTGTAGTGGGTGTGAATTGTTAATGGCATGACTGGGTGCTAAAGGTGAAGTGGAGAGCTATGGGAGAGCTTGTAAGTTTCCCAGTTGGCTAAGGACTGGGCAGTCCTGAGTTATTGTGGCTTGCTGTGGTGCGGCTGATCTCGGTTCCGGATTATGTGGCTTAAGTAAATGAGGGCTGTTCAAGGTAAGCAAACAGGGAATGAGGGGAGCCTGCTGTTCAACGAGAGCAGAGAGGTGTTGGTGTGAGCCAATCAGGTCTCTGCAGTGAGTCGAGAGAAGTGCCTGCTAGTGAGAGTGCAAGTACGAGGCTGTGGACCTGTGACCCAACATGGGAGGCATGCAGAGGTTCAGATTGCAGGGTTGTGCTGCTAAGGGTACTCTTCCTCTAGAGAGTGAGCTAAGCGAGTGACATAATTCCGGAGTCACCAGTGTAGTAAATGCGTTGCATCTACCACCTGAACTGAAGTGTTTGTAGTGGGTGTGAGTTCCCACTGGTATGGCTGAGTGCTGAAGGTATGGCAACTGCAACTTAAGTACACGAGGGCTGTGTAAGCGAACGGGGAACGAGGAGCCTGTGGTCCAGTGAGAGCTGAGAGGTGTTTGTGTGAGCTAATCAGGTGTCTGCAGTAAGTTGAGAGAAGCACCTTCTGGTGAGAGTGTGAGGACGACTGTGGACCCGATGTGACCCAACCTGGGAAGTATGAGGAGCTTAAGGTACTGCTACAGTATTAGTGACAGTGGTCAGATTTGTGGTCAAAGGAGAGGCAGGGGTTGGGAAACTGGAAAAATCAAATTTAGATAGGCTAGTTGATGAAGTTGCAAGCCTCATTGTTCTTATTTAAGGTAAAATATCTTCATTATTGGCCATGGTGAGCCTGAAATCAGTTGGGAAACAGTCTACCTTACAAGGAGATAACCAAGGGAATACCGTGCCCATGGCTCCCGGAGGCTGATTATAACCGACACAAAGCCAACCCTTCATCCTTTCAGAACAGGTCTCACACCTTAGGAAGTGGACAGAAGGAAATGAAGTGAAGGAAAAGGAAATGGGGAGAAGAAAAGACCATGCTAAATTAGTTGAGGCGAAGGCTGAGTCCAAGGTAGGGGTGATCCCCTATATTGAGCCTCAGTCTCCGTCTTCTGAGCCCCCCCTCTAAGACAACAAGGAGCAAGGGATTGGAGAGTAAAGGAGACCGATTGGTCTGTAGATTGTGAGATTTTTAGGGTGTCCCTTTTTTGTAACAAGATAATTGGTTATTGTACTCTATGCAAAAGTCAAGTACAGTTTTCTAGTACATATTAAAAATATCGGATTTCTTTGTTATTTTATTATTGAAGGCTGTTTATACAAACATAATATCGACGCTCATTTGTGTTATTGTTTACTTCTCGCTCCAACCTTTAAACGCCCGCCTAATTCTCAGTATTAATAAAAAAAAAAGATAGTTCTCTTCATGCAAGCCATCAACAAGTTCAAAGTCAAGTTCACCTCCCCTCTCCTTTCGCAAAGGTAAGTACAGCAACAGCAGCGATCGTCGTCTGATTCCTTTAAGTGCAAGGTAAAGGGATGAGATTCGTCGATTGGCAAACGTCCGTCCACATACTCGAATAGCTTTGCTCTTCATTTTGTGGAAAACCAATAAAAAATTACGGAAGTTATTCTCTCACAACAGCCCGTAACTCAACAAATGTTCGGCATTGGGAGCCAGACTGATTAGACCTTGAAAGGAAACTGAGAGAAAAGAATGGGAATCTGCATAAACAATCTTTACTTAACCGAGGGGCACGTCCACAAAGTGTTCTGAATTGTTATTATTTAGGCCACGGGCGGGGACATGTTTCCAACATTTTTGCATGTGGACATTTTAGCTCCCATACCCATGTACTACAGGAAGTGTGCACAATGAACCACCTAGCTCAAATATACAATAGTTATGTATCAGTTTGTTGACATTTTCACCGCCTTTGGTACATTGTCTATAGGCTGCTTATAAAGATTAATTACATCTGGTTGTGTAATGGTTTAGTTCCTAAATATAGTTGACGTAAAAGTTATGTATAAGAGATCATAGTTCTAATTAAAATATCAGGAATTGTCAGACCCAAGGTACAAACCATGCCCCCTGTTTACTTTATCCTGAGTAACATTATATTAGCTAAACTAAATACTACGAACATACTCCCACGAAGCTTTTCATTCATCTTCATAATCGCATTTACTATTCAATTTTGTGTATACATACAAACCTCCTCCCAGTGGTTAGTTTTGCGTTGTGTTCAAGCAGCATATTTGATTTTACTCAGTATGTATTCATAAACAAATATTAATACTAATTCGGATCCAAATTGTTGACATGTTATGTTTTTCATTACATAACATCCTTACCAATGAGTCGTTAAGATAAACAAAACTTTACTTTTTTTTTTTTTTTTTTTTTTTTTGACTTTGCCCCAAACGTTAAGAAAACGCAGTACAAATTGTTGTTTTAATTCTGATGTCTCTGCCACAGACGAATAAGTTCCAAAGACTACTTTTGTCAGCTCATTAATCAGTTATTTCTTATCATATTTTTCCCTTTTTTTCTAAAATGAGCTTTAAAAAATATGCATTAAGCATCTCCATTACGCATGACACTTAGGCCTACATTTAAGGATATTATGGTTAGCGTTGCCCATGTGAATTGCAATCCTTTTAATCAGCGGTGGCTGCTGGCCCAAACGACTCGATTACACACACATTTTGTCTGTGACCCAAGAAATACTGTAATGACCGAAGTCACCTGTTAAGGATAGACGTTACTTAACATTTCACCCTGAGTTGCTAGTGTGACCTTCGGGACATAGTGAAGAAAAAATAGTTTACATATTTTTTAATATGGCATATTAATCGGAAAATGTCATATACACACGAACATTCCTTCCTAAAGACAAAATCTGGATCTAACGATTGATACTTTACAAAACATAATTCGGAAATTTAATACATTTCAGAATGTAAAACAACTTAAGTTAACCACTGATGTTGGGTTAGATTAGCTGATGTTCTTTCATGCTACTCTTGAAAATTTGACAATATTCTTAATAAGGAGATCTTTCAAGAGAGGCACAAATTGATTCTCTGGCAACTCACCCTAGACTCGGACACTTCGATTTGCCATCTTTTTTATTCAAATCTGGCTATTTACTTGTGTTTACATGTTTTGCATTTTTAAAACTTACATACAATAGGTATTGTAATTCTATTGAAATCTGATATCCTAACAACTCTATTACTGTTGTTCTTTATTTATCAAAACAATCAGAATATTCCAGAATCCAAGGTACGTTGCTGGTTTTGTCTTGCTCTTCATTGATTTTCCTTTGGTTTCCTAAGACTAATTCTATTACAGAAATTGCAATAGAAGAAAATTAAATATGAAAACATGAAAAATATATTTTAGATGCTATATTTTGAAAATTCCACTGTCCAACCTCCAGCCTACTTTCCGTAAGACTCGGAGAACATGAAGCTAGTTTCTTAATCGTCGTTTCCCACGAGTTTATATTTGCGCAAAAACATTAATAAATATCAAAGGATCATATAACAAATATCAAAATTCATGTACCAAACGTTTTAATCATACTACACACGAACACTGCCAAAAAGAAATTGAGACTTCGTACTGGTTTCCTACTAACATGCTGAAAAAGTGAAAATATGACTCCCCATACGATAACAAAACATGTAAATTACAAAACTTGAAACTACGAGTTAATTAAGCTGTAGTTTCACTGTCAACATATCAAACGCTTATACCACGTTCTGAGCAAAAGAGAAACGCTCACTTAACCCCCCTCCCCACACACACACAAAAAAAAAAATAGGGAAAGAGAAGCAGACATACAGATATATACATACATACATACATATATATATATATATATATATATACATATATATAAACACACATATATACACATTTATAACGAGAGAGACAAAGAGATAGGCACAGATGTCTCTCTATTGTACTCTATGAAAGCTTGTAAATTTGTTTCATCGCCAGATCAGTGTGATTAAATTGTGTACTGCCTTGGAGTGTGAGAGCATCCTTCTCGTTCTTTGAAATAAAGTGCCTTGGTGGCTTAGCAACTCTGCTCTTTCATTCTACATTACTGCCATCCTCCCATCACAATACTTTACCAGTGTTGTATGCCCTTTGATATCTGACACATTTATTTGCTTAACACATGAAAACGGTCAACATTTTCTATCTATAAGCAATAGGAAGCAGAACAACCGATAACCAGATACTATTGTCTACCCCAGAATAGTGATGATGGTAATGATATAATTATTATCATCATTATAGTAACGAAATACTACTTGCCATCTAACCATCTCAATCCGCCTTGTTGCTTCCCTTCCTCTTCCACTTTGCCTCTCATCTGTCTTACTTTGCATAAGACAAATCTTGTGACATCTAATGGGTGACGTGTTTTGCTAGGCTGTAGGTGTAGTCGGATTTATGCTCCTGATAGTACATCTTATGTTAAAAAATGCATGACGTTCCATGTATGTCAAATATTTGAAATTCCATCGTGGGCTCTTATGTATTCAGCAATATATCTTAAATCCTTCAGGGAAAACTGTTTAAGTGAATTTCATACCTTGCATTTCTAGCTTTTGTTTTGATAAGATCAATCTTTGAAAAGTGTTCCTTCATCTCTATTTGGTGTAGGTAATGACAACAAAAAAACATTACGGATTGACTTTTCGATGTTTAAAGCTCTTGTGGCTAATGTATTCATATGCATTACATTCGTGTAGGTTTAGCAAATTAATGCCGTTCCTCATTTAGCTTTTTTTCTGAATCTCGGTAATCCTATACTCCATCCAATTTCAGGAAAGGAAAAACTGGCAACACGCCCTCGGTCTCTGGAGTCCTCCGATTTACCAAGTCGCTTTTGAGGAAATCATTATGTAGTGTTAAAGGCGGGAAATAAAAATAAATATATACATTATATGTAAGTTTAATAAATCAAAATCTATGTCAAGGCAAGTATTAGTCTTGGCGAACCGAAATGCTCGAGGGTTCAGGACGGATTGACAGTATTATCCTTGCAGAGGTTGAACTTAAGATAGGTTTTTTTTTTTTTTTTTTTTTTTTTTTTTTATCAAGTTACGGCATTTCAACTTTTAACGTACGATTTGGTATAGTGATAGGATTCATTACAGTGCTGTTTCCCATAAATTATCGTTCAAGTTAAGCCTTTCGTTATTTTCCCGATAAAGTTAAACTAAAAAGTCATTCATGTTTATATATCAGTTGAAATGTCTCCCCTGTCCGTGTTATATTTCCGCTCAAATGTATGAATTACAGAGCTTAATCATATTTGATGCAATGGGAAATAGTGCCTTTCAACACTGAGGTTAATTACGTAAAATAAAACTCTGGTCAGGGTGAATAAATATTAATGCAAGTGTTATATGATTATTTGATTGTACCAAATCAATTCTAGATATGTATCTTTGAAAGGGAAGATTCATATAGTTACGTTTTAGCTAAATATAATCTAAAGTTGTTAGATGACGGAATTCAAAAGGGCTTTTCCATTTACATGCATACTGTTTCCAGTGACAAGAGGCGCTTTTTACCCACTTTTAATCTAAAATACTATTTTAGATCGCCCCACCGATTAAGTTATCTGGCCATGATTTTTGAGGGACAACCATCGTGTTTTTGGAATAGCTTATGTTGTTTGACGTTGCAGAATTCTTGGAACTTTTAAAACTTTTTCTACTACATGAGACAGATGAGTATGTTTTTTTTTTTTTTTTTTTTTTTTTATCAAATCTTCACAGACCTTAGAAGCTTTCTAGTAACCTCTGGAAATATAATGGTATGTGCATATTCTTTTATTTCTGTTAGCTGCTCCATCCGTGGCAAACATTTGTAGTTGGAATAATGGAGTACAAGTTTTCACCTGGTGATCCTCAGGTATCCTTAGAGTAGAGAGTCATGTCTTCATGAATCATTCGCATTTTGGATTAATAATATATGAATTTATTTGTCCTTAAAACACCTGGAAACTGTTTGTAAAGTATTAAATGAAGTAATCCCTGCCGATACACCTTGCAGAGGACAAATAGATTAACATACCAAGAGCCGAAAGGGATGCCGGTTGAAAGACGTCAAGGTGTATATGCTCCGCTGAAGACTCAAATTCACACACACAGTCTCAAGAAGTGTATATCTGAAGGATTTTTAATGAGATGTCTTTGTTTTTTATAATGTGTTGTGTGAAGTGATTTCTTTTATTTTGAGGGTTATCTTATGTAATCATCTACATTCTGCAACATTCCCTCTTTCCTTATCTATCATTCATGCATTCTTTCTGGACCTTACTTCTATTCATGAATTTATTCACCTATCCATTCTCTCATTTATTCGGTCATCTATTCCCATTTATTCCTTCAACATTCTCTCCCCCCACCTCTCTCTCTCTCTCTCTTCTTATTCATTCTCCATGTGCTGTCTCTTCATACCTCTCTTTATTTCCTTCATTAGCTGTATTTCCTCTCTGTCTGTCTGTCTGACAGTAAGTATAATTAGCTTCCTTGTCCACTGCTAGATCATCTAAATTTTACGTCTCTGTCTGACTCAGTCCCAATATATTTTATATTTTTTCTGCTGCATCTCAACCTCTTCTACAACTTCTATGTTATCGTCGGTAAATCCATTTTGCCCAGAAATGAAACAGATTTGAGAAAATATCAGTTCCGCCTCAGACAATCACCTACTGTGACGTCATCAAAGCTTCCCGTGTTTTTTTTTCTGGGATTCACATTTGGCTCAGCGACGTGGCGCTTGTAAGGGAGATTTCCCTTATTATCAAACGATGCCAAAATATAAATGGAATTAACCATCACCTTTTCACAATATTTCCCCAATTTCTTTCAAGACAGATTATTCATATATAACTCATAATTTCTACAATGAGACTAAGCTGCATGCTGGGAACTCAGAAGTCAGAGTAGTCATCAAGCAGCATATATAATCACAGTGGAGGGATATAGTGACATTAGCTTGCAGTAATTCTCAATCGCTAGCGATATCCCTACCTGCATTTAGAAAGAAAAAAAAAAAACAGACCTTCCTTTTCTCTCGTATCAAGCGATAAATTATAGCTGTCTAATCTCATCTAGGAGATTCTACAGATCAGTTTGAAATTCGAAAACAATCTGATTCGAGCAACCGACTGCATACGTTTAGATCATACTTGTGTTCCAGGTAATTAGTAAACTATTCTTCTTTATGATTATCAAAGTACTGATAAGGTTATCAGAGACAATTATGAATAAATATATGACTATTCTTTTTTATTGACAATTACATTACAAAATCTTAATAAAATCTGCTTCCAAAATCCGTTCAAAAAACTCTTGGCTGATGAAAAAGGCAACGTCCTTTTCAGATACTTGCACAGCTGTTTTCTGCTTATCTATGCCACTGCTTTCCTGAGAGGAGAAAATCAATAAAGGAATCAATGCATGCATCGAGTTATCAGCTTATGAAATTATTTTGAAATGGAATGTTAGAAAATTTCTTGAGCGTTGTTTAAGCTCTACAATGCGTTAGGATATACATATCACATGTATATCCTGAATATGTACACGTTAAGAAACGTATGGATAGAGCAAGATATGGTAAGCGCCTTCAACGTCACATTTATTTACTTAATTTTATTTTTGAGTATGTCAGATATACAATATATTTCAAAAAATGTACAGATAATAAATATTAAAATGAAGATATACGCTACCGATTGTGATAATGGATTCCATGGGCTTCATGAAGATATTGTTTTCCAGTCCATCCAACACCAAGTAAAATACGAAGAACAAACTTAGGCATTCTAAGGTGGCCTACATGTGGTCGCAAACCCTCCATAGATGGGCATATTTTGAGTGAGTATCCGCGGCGTAAGGTACACGTTGCCAGATGAAATGCATTTTTTTTTCTTATTCATTTTCTGCAGCGTCAAAATTGGTTATTAGCGGCATGCACTTTTGTTATATATACACAACCTAGCAAATCTGATTAAATAACAAGTCAATAATATGTCCAAATAGTATTATATTGCACAACCTCCCAAAATAATCTTATCATGATTTTACCTTCAAAATTTCCCAGATCAATAGTCTGTAGCCGTACAGTGAATTTGAAATTAGGTTTACTCCAGGGGGAACAGAATCTCGATTTGTCAAAGAAATGAAACAAACTTCCATAGCTAAAAATATTCACGTACTCTCCCTTTCCTTATATTACAAAGTTACCCTTCAGAGTTGTTTCAGATTTACCCTTGCCCTCTCTTCACTTGTAAAATCTAACTTGTCAGCCTAACAATAAAAAATAATAAACGCTGTATCTCTTGCGTGGGAGTACAGAAAGAAAGTGATATGTTTCATTTATCAACTTATGTCATTTACTATATAATATATATTATCCTATCTATTATCTATTAGCCAAAAAGATATTGACATTCCCTCCTTCTACATCAAATTCCACTCAAACTCCCACTCATTCGGCGATGATATGCTACTGTTAGTGAGTCGATTAAATAGGTTTATGTGTATACTCATTCCAACTGTAGCATGGGCCGAATTTTTTGGGGTAAAACGTTAACGTACGTCAAAAGATATTACTGGAACACCCGATCAGTTAACAGAAGCAGCCGTTAAATTTAGAGACCTCGTTAATTTGGATTTGTTTTCTTCTTTTTCAATGGCATAATGAGTCCAACTGAATATGTCTAGTTACCTTTCAACCGTACTGGTGGTACTGTTTCTGATAGATTATGTCAATGAATAGTCTACGTTTTATGAAGAAAAACAGTTTTAGCGAGTCGCACGGCTGCCGTATTTACTAGGGGTTTTACTGGAGGTCGAACAATGTCCATCCTAAACCTAAGATTAGCTCTTCATGTGCCGTAACCCTGTATCTGGGAATCACGAGTCCACGAGTTGAATAATGCCGACACTACAGTCAACAATACTCTCTGGTTATCTATTCCGGCCAAATGAAGGACATGGTTTAGTCAGCTGATGCGTTATGACTAGTGTCGAGCAGATAATACGTACAGCAAGTAGATCTTTCGAACATAGATAGTGTTAGGTGGTTATTCGTTTATTTCTTTACTACCCTTATGGCAGCTGATTGTAATAAGATTACAGTAAAATGCTTCCCCTTGTTTAATTCAGAAATAGGTAAAGGAAACTGAGATTTTAATTTGTATTAACGAGGAAATCATCAGCAACTTGTTACCAAAGTAACAATGAACGTTTGTATAGTATTCTGTTCTTGAACAAGTTTTCTCTATAGTATCCTGTACCAAGCTAGCACCCAAGAACATCTGTGATAGACAAGACGAAACAAGAGTGGCCTACATCCCAAGATGTACCACTGATAATTCAGGTAAAACAAGAATCAGATTTAGACATAGCGAGACCGTAATCTATATGAAGTTTGGAGGCTCCTCGCGAAGTTATAGCGTATCTAGTTCACTGGTAAGTCTGGCTTTCATTATCACCTTGACCTCCGCTGCTGGTATTCTCGAAATGTTTGAAGATCTCACCACCAAAGAGTCGTTACCAAGACAAGACTAGTCGATTGCAGATGTATCTTTTTCGGGTAATGAAAACCTTGAACTGTCAAAAATAATCCTCGGAAACTCAAATTATGGAAACAGATTCAACAGGCTATCATTTGTGCAAATTACAGTTCTATTAAATCAAGTTCATTCCTGTGATGCTCCCGCGGACTGACATAAATTTCCAGGAAATTTAATGTTATCCCTGTCTAAGCAATCAAGAATCGTCTGCACCTGCTACACACCTCAGGCGTCACAAATATTTTATTATTATTATTATTAAGAGAAAAATCGAGTTATCTCACCTTTGATTTGTTGTCATTACCTTGATTCTAGTGCTTTTATAAAGTTTCAGTTCAAATGCAGTAGACTTGTCCTTGCCATCTGTCACTGTTATATCCTCTGGGCTCTTGGCCAAAAGATAAGTATTCTTCCGACATTCTTGATACTTGGAGAACAATTTACCCTGATAATTCTTCCTTTTTCACCAAAACTTACTCTTTCGTGTCGTATGGTAAATACAAACTTTAATCTGATAAGTAGTTTTGACGTCATCTACCTCTCAAGTACCGCCTAAACAAATTCGAATTTCAGGGAAAATACGAGACGTCAGTAGAGGCAAGTAACTTACTCTAGCAATTTTCTCTACCTACTTATTTGCGTCTCTGATTATCTATGTTTATCTATTTTATTTTCTCGTTTATTTCTTCACTCTTATTCCTTGAGTCATACTCTCTTTTTTTCTCTCCATCTTATTAAATTTCTCTCTTTCTTCATTTCTCTATCTGTCTCGCATTCGTTTATTCACTCTTTATCTTTTTCTCTTTCTCTTTTATTCACCCAGTCATGTCTCCTCTCTTTTGCATTCATTCATTTATGCTCATATTCTCTTTCTCTCCCCCCTCCCTTTGTTTCTTTCTATCACTCATTTATTCATTCATGCCTTCTCTCTACACCTCTTCTTCTATTGCAAACCGTAAACATTATTGCTTACGATAGCCACTACTACCTCAATGCACCCGTTTCTTCTGCAAGATATTCGCTGATGCTGCTTTTATATATTTAGAATAGACTGATATTTCCTCGGATCTGCTGGATTTTTCGAACTCAGCTGGTTTTATTTACGGGTGACTACAGAAATGTCCTGGAGTAGGTTATTTAGAGCGGTACCCTTTCAATCTGAACGAAAATAAAAATTGTATGATCAAGCTTTCGATGCCGAAGTCACTGAAGACGGATTACGCCACAGGGACTGAAAAGGAGAAAGAATGTGGAAAAAAATAAAAATAGGTGAATAAATTAAAAAGAAAGAGTGAGTGAAAACACGAATAGATGAGATGGAGAAAGAAAACAAAAGAAAATGAATCAATTAATGAAAGACAAAGAAAGGCAATGAATGAAACAGACAATGAAAGAAAGACAGCGAGTGAGAGAGAAAGAAAATGGAATGGAACAGAAAGAATACGGTAAAGTTAGGTTACGAACTATGATGGTTACTTGCCTGTTACTACATAAATGCCAATGCTCTTCAAACAATGTGGTTAAGTTGTCAAGTTGTAGCATCGTTGCAGGATAGGCCAGTAGTTTCTCTGTAAAGTCCCTCGACTTATGTTTTGCTGTTGAAGGTTTCTCCTTTGTGTCTTACCTACATTGAAGATCCAATATGAAGGAGAGAGAGAGAGAGAGAGAGAGAGAGAGAGAGAGAGAGAGAGAGAGAGAGAGAGAGAGAGAGAGAGAGAGAGAGAGAGAGAGAGAGAGAGAGGGGGGGGGGGAGAGGAGAGAGAGAAGAGAAAAGCAAAATAGGAGATGAAAGAAAGTGAATGAATGAATGAGAGAGTAGATTAAGCGTGTGGGAGGAGAAGAGAGGAGAGGAGTGAAATTACAATAGAGGGAAGGAATGATGAAAGGAGAGAGAGACCGAGAAATAGGAAATGAGAGAGAGACAGGAGATGAGAGAGAGCGAGTTTTTCTCTCTTATCCATTCATTCTCTGACTCTGCCATGCAATTACTATCCCCCCCACCCCACCCCACCTGGATCTGCCTGATTTTTCTCTCACTCATTTTCTCATACATTATCTCTCTTCCTATATTTCCCTCTGTCTGGGGCGAACCGTGAACAACTTGCTAACTGAATCTACTAGAATTGAGAAAGATTGGGAGAGAATGAATAGATGAGATGGAGAGAGAAAACAAAAGACATAATGAGTAGATAGATGAGTAAATGAATATAAGAGAATTAATGGAACAAAACGAAAGACAGACCGAAGTGAATGGATGATTGAATGACTGAAACAGAAAGACAGACAAATACGTAAGTTTGTTTAATAGAAGGAACAAGCCAGTCATGACATATCGCGACAGGCAGGCCAATAAACGGAATGAGAGAGGATGAAAGAGAAAGGAAGAAAGGAATGGGACAGAAAGCAGTAAAATGTCGAGAGGCTATGACCTATCTATAACAATTACATGTTTGTTACTACACAACCGACAATGCTTGATCAAACAGTGTGGTTAGGTTGTGAGGATGTAGCATCGTTAAAGGATAGCCAGTAGTTGCTCTGTGTAGTCCCTCGACTTATGTTTTGCTGTTGAAGATTTCTCCTTTGTGTCTTGCCATCATCAGTCAAGTCAAGTCCCAATATTATATATATTATATGTATGTATGTATGATGATGTATATGAAAACAAAAATGTCTTCTCGGTCTCAGTCCCAATATCATATATATTATATGTATGTATGATGTATATGAAAGAAATGTCATCTCGGTCTCAGATCTTTTTGTATCTA
>NC_061825.1:1633116-1640616 GCF_019202785.1 Penaeus chinensis
GGTATGGTTGCACTAGGAAAAGGGAAACAGTAAAATATTGCAGAGTTTAGCAGTAATAGTATATTGTTTAATCATACTGTTAACACCTTTACAATGAATGACCATGTGAAAATGCTACAGTTGAGTTTATGTAGGACATCTCTATTAATTTTTCTTCCCCTACCATTTAAGTTCCTGCTGTCTCTTCCCATCTCAGTTTCAAATTGCCTCAAGATAATTTCCATAAAGGCACTGAAGTTTATGTTACCTTTATTCTCTTCAAGTAATTTGTTTTCTTCTTAATATGTATTTAGTGTAAGGCGTTTACTTTTCTCTTTAGGAACATAAAGATATTCAAGAACATTAATGGTTTACACAAACTAGATTTTCTGAGTAAATTATCATATTTAGAAATGAAAGGTTATGAAGGGTCTGCATACTGCACACTATATATCACAATTATTAAGCAAGCTAATTGTCTATTGCATCATATTTCAGGCACTGTTAACTTGGAATCTAAAAAGTGCATTAATAGCACAGACTGTTTTTATAAATTTAGAAACTAAAGGTGCAAAATCATTTGTCTCTGGAAAATGGCTATTGAAAAGTATTTGTTTCCAGTTGTTGTAAATAATAAGAGTATATCATCTATAATATTGATATGGGCGGATACTGATGTGTGAGACAATCCTGCATGGAAAACTTTCATTCTTTTTATATTCTGAGAACATTAAATTGGTTACGACATGTGAAGTATTACATAGTTTTAGTATTATTTCTTTAGGTTTGTAACAGGCTCCAATTTTCATCTTACATTGCCAAAAAATGAATTTGTTACCATATGGCAAAAGCATAGCATATACAGCACTATGCATATTCTGTCTCATAACAGAAAGGGTTTAGACAGTAAAAAGATGTGTTGTGCATATACCTAGTGTGATGATTTAGTTTTGTACCAAGAACTCACTCAGAATTTTGTAATTTTTCTTTTCTTTTTTTTTTTTTTTTTTTTTTTTGTAAAAGCATAACATACACAGTACTATACATAGAAACTAATGACAAAATTTACTGTGCAATCTTTTGTACTTCTGTGTTTATGATAAAACATAAGAACAGTACTCTACAAAGTTGATAATTTTCCTACATATATATATATATAT
Organism: Penaeus chinensis; assembly: GCF_019202785.1. NCBI lineage: Eukaryota > Metazoa > Arthropoda > Malacostraca > Decapoda > Penaeidae > Penaeus > Penaeus chinensis. The sequence continues at coordinate 1,634,256 of NC_061825.1, forward strand.
ATATATATATATATATATATATATATATATATATATCTTTAGCATTCACTTCTCTTGTTTTATTTTATAGTAATATGTGATTTATACCTTCATATAATTTTTTTCATACAAAGGCACTACTCGTCAAGAAGCTTTCCAAATCACAGTGGAAAAAAAAAAACAGTGATAGCAGGCTTATATATGCTACATAACAATAGCAACAACAAGAATAATCAAAGAGAAAAAAAATAACCAGTGAATTATAATAAAGACAACTAAAATGCATTAACTTTCTTTTTATACTTACTGCAGGGTTTAGTTCAGAAGAGTTGGAACTTTTGATGTTCAACTGTACAAAAACAATGATATGCTCCTACTTACAACTGTAAAATACCATGTAACCAATTTCGGTTAACATTGTCTGTCACAATGGACTTTTAAAACAGACACTTAAAGGTAGCTTGAAGTGGTTAAAAGAAACAAGTTCATGTTTTAAAGACATATATATGGCACAGCATACATGCATTCCAAGTATGTTTTAAGAGGCAGGGATTTGTCATACACTTAAGATTTCACATTTAACTAAAATTTATATTTCCATTTGCTGAAGGAGGAAGCCATTAATAATAATGATTATAAAAAGGAGAACACAGTTTATTAAATTCTTATACTGGTAAATATCTACAGGTAACTTCCCTTTTGCCAATTGACAGTTTTTTTCTTGGAATTGCTTTACTACAAAATTAATAGGCAAAAGAAATATGTACATGTATAAATATCTTTTTTGTTTATAAATGCCTGAAGCTTTCCATGGAAATGTTTACTCACAGTCTGTGGACTGCAACACTGATCTCTTTCAAACATGCTTTAAAATGCTATGAACAAATAATACTTTATTACTGTAAATGAAAATAAGGGATCTCATTTCCTTCAAAAGTGATCAAGAGAATGATACACAAAGGAGAAGGTACTGTTAGGGAGAATGAAGAAATACAGATGGGTACAGAGAAAGGACAAGGATAAGCTAGAGAGAAAGATAAAAAATACTTTAGGAAAATAAAAAATCAATATACACATCAAAACCAATATAACAAGTTTTAAGTAGGTCAGTGTTTCACTTTGAATTGAAACCTTGATTTCTGTCTTTTTGACTGTTTCATCTAATAAGAGCTTTTGTGCACAAGTTTGATTTACATGGATAGCTTTTAGACTAATCAGCATTTATCTCATTCATTTACCACTCCTTCTTCTATTATTAAAGAGTTGATTGTGCATATGGGTAAGTTTACCTACAGAGCTATCAACCAAGGATTACTAATTTCTTTAATAATTTTTTTATGATATAAATATGCTTGTATTTGTAACTGTAACTGTATCCAGAGTATTAATGGCAATAGCTGTGACTAGGAAAGATTGGCAGCTCTGTATGTGTGAGTTATAAAAGGATCCACTATATTCCATTCACATCCAATAGCAGAAGGCAGTACAGAATATCTGCCCCTCTAAATTAACCCTTTGTGTGTGTGTGTGTCTTTTTTATATACTACTAAATGTGTAAAACTTTGAACTCTCTTTGCCACATGATGACGACAGTGCATAGAGAAAGGCCATTACATTTTTTGTGGACTGGGACCTGGAAGTAGTCCTTTACAAAATTTGGTAATTCCATTCTAACAGATTTCTTGGGGCACACAGAGGATTAAGAAGAAGGCCTTCAGATATATGTCAAAAAAGAACACACTCTAAAACTTGGAATGTAATGTATCTCATTTTTTGTACTTACTTTGGCAAAAGCAACTGTTTCATTAAACCGGTCTTTTAGCGAGTGGTACAACTGACCGAACTATCACGAGTAGTACAGTCTTCCTTAGTTGTTAACCTTTTATGCTTTTCTTTTTAAGTGCTAACCATTTAATTCACTACTTTGAAAAATTGTGTAATTATCTACCGAAATGGTCCTGCTGCCAAAAAACATGGATTTACACAAATAGTTGTTGAAGAGAGACACTACAATGAATTTTCTAAATATGAATACACCACTTACATGTAACATCACACTATGCATGGAGAAAAAAAACATAATAAAAAAATTGAGGTATAAAAAATAAGTAGGTGATACACCTAAATGATTCATTAAAAAAAAACGTCCCCTAGTTCATAGAGGCAATTATTGGAAAAAAAGAGTTATGACTAAAATATGATTAAAAAATGCAGTAATATAGTTAGTCTCTGCTTGAGCACAAGTTGCCTTCACATGAATATTTACCATAATTCTAACAAAATGACCAAGTACTGCATTAGTGTAATATAGAACCCTCAAGCAGAGAATATGCTTTCCTTGAAAATATCACATAACAGATATCAGATTGCATCATTAAGACTCGTCTATGGAAATAAAAGAAAAATGCATTATAAGCAGAACTTATAACAAAAACAGAGGAGTTGTAAATAAAATGCCTTTTAAGTGAAGGGCTACCCAGTTTTTAACTGAACACTGCCTTCACACCATTTTATGGCTTCTCTTCTAACAAGACTCGTCTTCATAACCTACCAGACCATATAATAAGCATATGCCTATTCTGGACAGAAAAAAATTGCTTCCTCCTTGAATATCTGGCTCTATGTGTGGAATCACTAAAACATTTGCAGTACCAACTATGTTGCTACCACAGATATCACTACAGAAGTTGGTGGCAATAACTACCTGTTTTACTTGTTAAATGCTCTCTGTTGTGATGATTCTCATCAAGCTAAAATAATATATAAACATAAAAATGACCAAAATCATTATTGCTGGTGTAAATTACAGCTAGTGCTTTCTCAAACTGTACAAATCAGATGGTAACCTACTAACTGTATCAATACCATTACCTAAACACAATTGTACATACCTAAAACAATCTAGTTGAAAACAAAAACTGCCTTTTTCACTTTTCTTGCAATAAGTAAAGGAACTGCTCTGACAACCAATCAAGTTTCTAACTTTGAAAGAGAGCCATATTGACTTCTGTACTTGCATTAAGACAATGTGTCACACTGACAACGTTTTTTTTTTATATGCCTACTTGCAACAAATGCATTTACAATGCTGAAAGAAAATAAATCAAACTGAACATCACAGTTTTGGATTTACACTTCAACTCTAAAACACAACACTATGATATAGATGCAGAGCATATAAAGCATTGCTCCTACTTTAATATTTGTTGTTGGTTTTCTGATTTACAATAATAATTAATTATTATAACAAGGTACAAAGTTGTATCAACAAGAAATTTAAAATTTTTATACTTTGGTAAAAGTACAATATATATACAACTTGACATAGAAAAGCTGGTACTGCTGTTGATATCCATCAACATCTCCCAACGTGAACAACTCTAACCTTTTTTTCATCCCATTCTGGGATGTTTCCTATGTAACTCATCTATTTTTGTGCTATTGTCAACCTAATTTTTTCTTCTCTATCTCCTTAAGTATGAATCTGGTAAAATTTCTTTAAAACTGCTGCAATACCAAAGTTGTACTATTACTACTCTACTATCTAACTACTACAAGTTTCATATAATGATTACTCTTTCTTTGCAATTAAACAAATAAAATGTTTTTTTTTCAGATATACTTTCTACTTCTCCAAATAAATGGTTTGTATATTCATACTCTTCATTTATTTATTTTTTAACTAATATTTTAAAAAGTAAATATGAAACAATCTTCACAATGAGTGGCTCACATGTATACCATTTCTATATTACAATAATTCAAACTACCATTACATATAAAAATAGTGAAGTAAGTGCTGAAATATGATTTTTCATGATATGGTTGTGTGAGAGTTTCATGTTTGAAACAATTTAATCACTTATTCAGCATGAATTGCAGGCAGTAGTCTTTCAATTACAAACAGCAATAATTTTGATGCAAGAAAGAAACAATCTCAAAACTCATCCTACATTACGAATTACAAAAAGTCCTTACCCTCAACCTTGAGTTCAGGTTCAGGGAGTAAGCCGTCATGAGCCCTACTTTTTATCTAACTTGCTTGGTGTTGCCGTGTCACGGAAGTCGTATCTGAAACTTGGATATGCTCCATATGAGATGCGTTTCCCAGCAATGAGCGATTGTATTACCCATTCTGTTGATACAACGGGTATGGAGAGCTGCTCTGCTCGCTGTTTCTCTGCATCTGGGATTGTAGGATCAGCAACCACTACTTTTATGCTCTTGTCCAAAACTCTGTTCAAATTACCTAAGAGTAAAGAAAGAAAAACAATGTGGATGATGATAACATTTTGAATTATTATTATTATTATCATTGTTATTATTATTATTATTTTATTTATTTATTTATTTATTTATTATTTTTTTTTTTTACACAAGTAAATACACTTTGCAGTAGTTGCCTTAAACTCAACAAGAATTACAACTGTTCCACTCTACTAACCATTACGAGCAGGTTTCACTCGGACTTTGGCACCTGTGGTGTCCAGAAGGGGCTGCCAAAGTGGGCTAAACTCTGGGTTGCTGGATGTTGCAAGGAATATTCGTTCCCCGGTGAGGAGTTGCAGTGGGCCAGTCTGAGAGTCTTCCTCCAGACGGATCATCTGCTCACTCAGTTCACCTGAGTATTTTTCACCCGCAGGAAGCAAGAATGATCTCCACGAAATATCTTTGTTCTAGAAAAGTGGAAAAAGAATATCAATCAGCACATGGCATGTTATACCCATAGTCACAACTGTTTTTTTATAAATTAATTAGTGGATCCTAGCTTTTATTCCAGGGGGAGGAGGGTACATCTGAAAACAATCTTAGTGTTTCCCAAATGTTCTCTTTCTCTTGATCTCTTTCATATTTAAATTTAATGGAAAGCGATGGATTTTGTAAATAATAAATGGCAAACCTTAAAAACCAACATAACCAACAGATTTCAAATATTGCCACAGCTAATATTATAAAATCAAAAACTTTCTTAGCATATGTTTTGCTATCAACTTTTATAACAATGGATGTACTCCAACATTGACATAAATTTGCCTTTTATAACTCTTTTAATTAATATAAATGCTATCCCTAGCTTTTACTCATGCCAGACCAAGCCATGCACTGAGTGCCTTGTGCAGTAAGCTGCCTTGAGTTAGGAATTAAAAGCACATATGGGATATTTGAATTTTTAATACAGGAGACTAGAAACACAAAACTTGAGCGTATCTTAAGAGTGCCTCGGTGATCAAATTCAGGGATAAACTAGCACCACAACTATTCAATGTGCACAACACACAGCAGGCATGACTCAGTGTGGCATGGATACTTGCCATCCACCAAATATAGTCTCATTGTGAAATGGTAAAAATAGTTACCACCAAGCATGATGGAGTTTATGTAATCTGAAATCCCAAACGAAGAAATCCTACTCTACTCCAACTCCTGATTCAAGTGCCATCATCCATTTTACACAATATTCCCAAATAGCAGAACTGCATGGACTTAATTACTATGCATCCTGTTTTGACATTCAGATAAAGAATGTACATATGTTTGAATTTAACTGCTTAGGATTTCTTTTCTTTACTATAATAATAAACCTGTTACCATCAAAAGCTATAAAAGCCACTTAAATCCTTAGAAAACTGAAGAAAGAGGAACTGCCATGACAAGTTATCTTTGTAAAATTGTTATATCTGACTAATTGCTTCCTATGCTACAAATATGTAGATGGACAGATCAATCAAAACATAAATTTTGTAGGAGGATAGATAAATTGCCTCAAAACCGATGTGCATGGCACTTATGTACATGCCATGTAGACTATAGTTGACTTAATTGTTTTTACATATATATGGCTCCACCTTGTACTAAGTCACCAATGAGCCAATTATGAGTACTAATTGTCTCACCCTTTTACCCTTTTCCTCGATTTTCAAAAATATTTTGTTATTTTATATTGCTGTTACTAATGTCAATAATATCATAGCAATTATAATCAAATATGATAAAAACAATACCATCACTATTGAAAGCATAAAAAATAATAATAATAATCAAGGAAAGGTGAAATCAGGTACAGTCACAAGGTCTACTATTTGACTCCTTTGTGGCTAAGCACTTGCAGGGCCATCTATGTGCAGAGACATTTCACAAAAGATGAGCACAGTATATTCCTGGCAACACTGGGTTAATATATGATTAATTAATGGATAACTTTAATGGAGAAAAATGCAAAAGACGATCACAAAGGAAGAGACAAAGTGGCAAATATCAAGGCTTCTAGCTGAAACCGAGTCACCTCATGGCTGAGTGGATGTCAGTATAGCCACAAACATGCCAACACTGTTTACTTGTATTTACTCAAATAAATTAATTTATTTTGTAATGTATTACTTTT
>NC_061825.1:1643116-1653116 GCF_019202785.1 Penaeus chinensis
GAATTTCTTCATCAATTCTGAGCAGCTTCTTTGGAGTCTGAGTCCCACTGCTCTGACCTGGTAAAGAGGATAACTATCTCATCCACTGACGAATTTTGAAATTTGTGTTAATTTAGTATCATATTTGAAAATACAGTTTCTATTAGTAGTACACATCATAACCGAAGCAACAAAACAGGACAGCCTACAATGTAAAGTATAAGATTATTTCCTAGGACATGAGAAAAGTTCTTAACTACAAAACAAGTTACAGTGAAATTCTAAGCTACCTGCGGGTCGTCCACGCTTTTTTGGAGGAGTGCTTAGTATGGGCTCCTGCACCTGCAATAATGAGATCTTGGGTGGCAAGGGTTCCTTCTCTGCATCTGTTAGAAGATCTTTTTTCTCAGGTAATTCCTCACTAAGTGCACTAGCATGGGGAGTTTTGGGAGTTCTGGGAGTTTGAACTACTTTGGGAGTTCCAGCTCTTCTACCCCCTCTTTTAGAATCTGGCCCTGGAGTAACTTCTGCTTCGCTCTCACTTTCTTCAGGGAGAACTGAAAGATTTCTTCTCTTAGCCCCTCTTCTCCCTCTGGCAGACAGCCCTCTTTTAATTGGAGAACGACCAATATTTATATTCATGTCCTCAGATTCACCAGCTGTGGCATCACTAGTGTCCAAATTCTCATCAGCCTTTTTAGAGCGTGGTGATGAAAACTGATCCTGGGTTGTGCGTCGTCTTCTTCCCATAACTATGTTATCCAATGACACATCTCTGCCAGGTGAGGCAACCATAGAACGAAAGTTTAATCTGGCCTGTAAAAGATCATGTGCCTGAGGACCTGTAAGCAGAAGGTGGGAGTGTGGTACTCTCTGTGTGACTCCCCTGTCGGTCTCAACAATATGAAGAAGTGTAGATCCAACTCTAATGTGCCCTTTCACTACACCAGGATCGCTGTAATGCTCTGTCTGATGTCGAACAAAGCAGTGATGACCCCGTGGTAACAGATCTGTGGGCAACAGGTAAACATCTCGTACAGATGCAGTGTACTGATCCAGAGTGAACTGCACATGCCATCGGTCAGCTCCATCCCTCTCATGTAAAACTGCAGAGTAAAAATTATTGTCTGTGAAACGAGCAAACACAAGCAAACCCTTATCTAGTTCTGCTTCTCGAACTCTTTTCAGCACCTGGGCTAGTTGTCTCTCCTCTGCTTCAGTTCCTCCTAGACGGACAAAGGCCTCTTCTTCCTCTTCAGAAAGTGGGACCTGGGAATTTTCCAACACTTTCCATATATCTTCAGGTAAGGAACTCAGAAGCTCTGAGATAGCTCCCAGGCCCCTGGCTGTTTTGGTAACACTAGCTGATGAGGCACCACTGTCTGCATCTGATTTGCTGTTTCCTGAAGACTTGCCTCCTGATGGCAATGCATCAACAAAGTCAGGTGATTCTTCATCATATTCATGGTCTTCTTCTTCTGTCTCAGTGGATGACTTAGTAATAGGGACTCTTCCACGGCCTCTGCCCCGTCCCCGGCCTCGAGGCCCTGAGGAAGAACCTGATGAACCACCTCTGCCAGTGTCTCTACTTCCTCTTCCTCGTCCTCGACCTCTCCTTGGTTTATCTGCTGAAGGCATTTTACTGTCAGTACTTGATGATGACGATGAGGGTGGTGATTTTTTTGTGGCAGCTAATGCCTTTTGTGCAGCCAACCTTTGAGGGACCGGAATCTGGAGAATCTGTTCAGTTACTTTTTGTGATGTGTCAGGTAATTTTACACCAGCCTGGGCTCGAGGGTGTGCAGCTGGAACACGAAAAAGTCCATCATCTTGAGCCTTTTGAGAAGCAAGATCCTTTTTACTGTGCTCTGCAATGATTTGTATTTCTTTTGGAGGTGATGAAAGAGTTACAACACTACCAACAGATAATCTTGAAGACTCTGCTGTCGAGAACATGGAAGTGCGACGAGATGAATTTGATGACGAAGAACTTTTGTCTCCATAATAACCTGAAGAAGAATATGTAGTGCGGGATATGCTACTCACATCAGATATCCTGCTGCTTCGACTTCCACCACTCCCACTCCCAGACTCTGATGCAGGCTTAAAGTGCAATTTGGAAATAGTTATAGCTTCCAGATCACCAACATCATGTACAATTGTAACATATATTGTATCTCTTGTAACTGGATGAATGTATTCTATAACTTCTGCTGGGTCTAGCTGTCGATTGATTTTAAATCCTGCTCTTTGTAGCTCTTCAACTGAGTGAATTCTTTCCACATCTGGAAGAAGTTCTGTGTCTGGAGTGCTTGCCCTCCTTCCTGGTGATGTACTTTGATCTGGTGATTTGACAACTCCCGACTGCTCTGATGAGGTATTATGTGACTTTGAAGTTTCAACACCAGACAGGATTCCAGCTTGCTCTTTATCAATGTAACTACTTCCATCACCTGAGATGTTCAGGCTAACTCCCTGGCTGGTGTTTGGAGTGGAGGTCTTTCTAGATTCTGCCTTGATGTTAGATGCTCGCAATGCTGTTTTCCCTGGCTGCTCTGACTCTGCAGTGGGACGATGCTTTTTTCTTTTGCGTTTGAGTTGTCCTTCATCTTCACTATCAGTTTCTTCTGCTAAAACTTGCTGCGATCCACTTAACTGACTAGAACTAAGAGTAGATTCTTTGTTAGCCGAGCCAAAAAGAGTGGCACTCTGAGAGAGTTTGCGTTGTGGTTGGCTTGTAACTGGGGTGGAATGTGAAGAACGTGTGGGCTGTAAACTGGAAACTGGGGTAGACTGATTGGAACTTCCGGTCATACTGCACTCGATTATGGATTTTTCAGTCACTTTAATGGGTCCTTCTTCTATTGGTGATGTTCCTAGACTTTCAAATGAGGGACTACCTGAACTTGTCATCTTTTCTAGTGTCTCCTGGTTTTGTTTATCTTCTTCCATCCTCTTTTTTTCTTTTTCTGATCTTTCCTGAGCTACTTTGGTTGCTTTTGTAAATACTGACTCACTCTCCTCTGTTACCTCATAATCTTGGGAAGGTGGAGTAAATATTTCAGGCATCTTAAGCCTTGCTGTTTCCACTTTTTGAGAAATATCCATGGATGAAGCCATTTCACTTTCTTCATCGACTTTCTTCTGTGACTCAGACTTTTCTTTACTTCCTTCCTCTTCAGTGTCTTTTTCCTTTGGAGAAATTTCCCCACTACTATCAGAGTCTTTTTCCTTTTCTCTTGCAGAGGAAATTGGTAATGATATGAGAGGATCAATGTTTGGCTGTGAAAGGACCACAGGCTGACAAATCCCCTCAAGCTGGGTAGCTGGCATGCTACCTACTAGTGTTTCAGGTGCATGTTGACTACTCTCACTGCTACTTGAAGACATGGTGTCATGACACTGAAGATGTTCTGATTCTGTCATTGACAATAAACTTTGTGACTGGCTTTCTCCCTCTTCAGTTAGAATATGGCCCTCAGAAAATCTTTGTCCTGCCTGTGGGTACTGTGACTCATGCTCAGCACCAGATAACATCAAGCTGAAGTCTTGAGATCCTATCTCTTGTTCAAGAGAGCTCTTTCCTTTAGATTTTTCATATAAAACTTCTATACTACGATCCTTATCCTCCAGAATTTCAATATCACTATCTTCACACTCACTATCAGATATCGCTTTTGATGCAGTGTCTCCTTTCTTAGTATCATCACTAACTTTCTGAGAGTCACTGCTTTCTGCCTCTGTATCAACTGGCTGTCTCACTGGAAGATCTTTTTCATGCTCACTTTCTTCTTCTTCTGTATCTACAGGTAGCTGTCTCAGGGGATCTTCCCTCTCTGTACACGTCTGTAAATCTTCAGAACTAAAGGTAATTCGTTTTGCAGCTGCCAAGAGATGGGTTGGTTTTACAACTCTTGGTGGGGGCTTCTGTTGCTTTGGACTGATTTCCACATCTTTCCTGGTTAATGTCCTGTAGTCTACAATTACTCTGTCTTCACCAGAGTCACTGCTAGCCTCTTCCATTCGTCTCTGCTTTAAAGGAATTTCTGAATGTTCAGTCTCTGATAAAGGATCTTCCAGTTCTGCCCGTTTCCTTTTTGTGGGTGATGTAGATGTAGCTGACTGTGATGATCCAAGGGCCAGAGATGCAGATGGTGTGCCTGAGAGGAACCTAGAGAATATGACAAAAATCAATCAACTGTCATATTCATCACTTCTCCCTCTCACCTGACATATATGGTTAATATCTATAATTTCTTTATCTAATTCCCTTTGAATCTTAAAATAAAAAACTGATACAGCTATAAGGTTCTGATTCTCAATCTCAAAAAAAAAAAAAAAAGCTCTATACTTACTTCCCTGGAGGGGGAGGAACCTCCTCCTCCTCCTCTTCCTCTCCCTGTGACAGCTGGAGGATCGGCATAGATGTGGCCGGAGTTAGTGTCATCCCTGACACTTCTGCTATTTGTGGAAAACAATCATAGAAATCCATACAGTAAAAAAAAAAAAAAAAAAATCACAAGACCATAATACAGACAATACACCAAGAAATATATACCAACAACCAAAACTGAGAGAAGTATGAAAATCTTAGTAAAACCTCAGTTACTTTATTTGTATCTCTAATTCAATTATGAATTTGTTGAAATATCTCCACATATATCAAACTATTTCCAGAAACATTAGACTAATCATGCTGTGCCTCTGTGCTTAAGATGCAAGAGTACTTAAAATTTCCATACGTGCTGTGTAATTACCTCTTGGTTGGGCAACTTTCTGAGAAGCAACTTCTTGACTAGCAAACATATCCCCTTGTGAACAACCAATTTCAACACCACCTAGCACAGATAAGCAAGGATTAAATAACTTAAGCATACTAGGTCTAAGCTTGCTTGCATCCTAGAAAGAAGAAGAAGAAGAAGAAAAAAAAAAAAAAACATATTTGAAAACATTTTTACCCAAAAGATCACACTTGATCTAATTGGTCCCATTCATATTCAAACTCACACATTCAGTATGACTTTTGCTTAAACTGAATAATTGATTTAAAACATTCTGTATGAAACAAAACAAAAATGCATGTCATTCAAATACATTATCTCCCTAATTATAAGTATTTCCTTCCATATAGCAAATTCATTAACAGAATGAGCTTCGAAAGAAAAACAAAACGATAATCCAGTAAGTCCATCAGTTGATAATAAATAAAAAAAATAAAATATATATATATAATCCAAGAAATTAAAACCTAGTGTACTAACCAGTTGCTACGTCTATTTCCATTTCTTCTGGGTCCTCATGCTTGCTCTTCTCTTCTCCAGCACTTGTGGTCTGCAGCCTATGGGAAAGCAGTAAAAAATATTGAAAACACATACATTGTTTACAGACTCTTCAGGGAATCTATGATTGTATAAATGAATACATATTCACAAATACAAATACAAAATTTGCTTCTCATACTGCAGACTATCCAATAACATTATTATTATTAATATGAAGAGGAAGAATACACTCTTACTCCCAATATAAAAAGTTCCGTTTAATTTTGTGCATACTGCTGGGTAAGTACTGTCTTATCACTTTATATGTCAGTGCATGTACACCACTACTGGATAATATGCAATATGAATCCAAAAGGAAGTTCTAGTGATAAAAAGAAGAAAATGAAACTTCAAAGAAATTAGCATTTTGCCTATCAGTTACCCATATGTATGAATATCTTTCTCATACCTATGGAATGAAACATAATACACTGTGAAAGATGGAATAATGCAATACCGCATTGATATAGATGTATAACAATCCTGGGTCGTGTGGCATGGTTGGTTTAGTACTGGCCCTCAGGTCTCATACCCGGAGTGACCTAGGTTCGAGGCCAGGTCAGGGAGGATTGTTATACATAATACACTGTTATCTTTAGTATCATTATTTAATTGAGTTTGATGGTTTGAACATATAACACAAACAGAAATTGAACATGACAAAATTATCTTCAAAAGCAGTCTAAAACTGAAGAAACATTAAATTTTATCAGCAAAACTTCACATTGCACAGCACTGCATGTTAGATTATCATTATTACTATTTTACATTAAAATTGGAGAGTCTTCAATGAAGATTATAATTGATAAGACACTTTTGCCATCAATCCCTAAAGATTGCATTTCCTCTGCCTTGTATTGCTGCCCAGTTGAAAAAGGATAAATTCTTCATATCTGAACAGGGCCAAGTCTGACCTCTGATATATGTAGAGTTCAATTTACACACCAGAAAATGCATACCTCATGCTGGTATGTCCCATAGTTACCTACCAATTCTCCCATATTACCTATGGATTATTCTCTGGATATGGTAACAAAATCTTAGTGTTTAACTGACTGTGGTGTTTACCACTGCAACAGAAGTAGAAAAATAAGCTTGTAATGACACTCCTCATATCTTTATTATTAATCATGTCTTTGGTTGGCCAAGCTTGTAACGTTGAGTCTTTACTTGTGGTGATACATGATAGAATAGTTCACTTCCTATTCTTCCTTTTTCCCCTTGGATGGGTACACTTGAATAATGCTTCTTTCCCCCTTTACGTAGCTTCAAATACATAACTTCAAATAACAATTTGTGTATATCTATATAAGGGCACTTACAAATATCACACTTTAACCTATTAGTAATTAATGAGAGTTATGGACTCGCCTTCTTATTGCTGTTTCTGAACTGCTGCCATCTCCCTTCCTGGGAGCGGTATCCACTTTGCTGAAGCTGTTGACAAAACCAGATTCATCCGGGCCTCATTCCCTCTCTCATGGCTCTCTTATGTGTCTTCCTTGTCCTTGACTTATGCACCCCCACTTGTCTCAATCACTCCAGGGTTGCTTAATTTGGTTGTTTCACTTCAAGCTTGTTTTTCTGTTTGTTTGTTTTTGTTTTTTTCTTTGAAATGTAGATTTCACTACAATCATAAATGAACATTTGCCTTCATGAGTTTCTGGTCTGCATTGTTTGTTGGAATGCCACATTTCTTCTGCTGTCATGACACATGAACTGATCCAATTGTTGATAGTGTGTACAAAAACGTCATCTCCACCCGGTCAATTACTTTGCCTTCCACAATGACAGCACTGTCATGGATATTTCACTGCTGTTATATTTTTTGAGACATAGCTGGTTTATGACAGAAAAACATGTAATATGACCAGACAGCTGAGATCTATTTATCACAAAATATTTCAAATTCCTTTCAGTACTCCACTATCCCTGGTACATAATCATCTCCAAAAAAAGATAATTCACATTCTCAGATAATACTACTGAAGGCATCCCTTCATGACACTTTTTCTTAAGGGGCGGCTGAAGGACATGTCTTGTCGTGGAAAAAATTATCCAAGGGACAAGTAATGGGATCAAGGGAGTAAATCAAAGAACAAAATTTCTCTATGACAAATAAAATTTCCGTGCCTTCTTACTAAAACGAGATATCAGTGGATCATCCTCTCTCTTTCTATATACACCTCCATAAAGCCCAAGCTACATTAATGTCAGGGTAATAAACAAACAGCAATGACCAAAGAAAAGAAACTACCCCACTTTTCCATTTCCGATTGATCATGGTGATTTCAGTTGATCGTCTTCTAAACATTCATAAAATCAACGCATCATAACGGATAACAGGAAACGTTATAAAGTTCTACATATTTTTTATATCACGCAGAAAGAGTGCAAAGATAATGAATCATGAAATAATTAGCACCCTCCCCATGACACAATGGTGCGTCCTGGCTTCTCACTCCTTTTAATTTTTTTTTTGGTCCAAATCTGGAAGATGATCATGAACAAGAACTAATTCCTATTACTCTATGAAATCTATTGGCAACTCTATCTACTGTCTTTAATACATACATACATTAAAAAAGATAATAATAATAAAAAATAAATAAATAAAAAAAATTAAAAATATTATCATTATAATTACATTTCATGCACCTGGAAGATGGTCACAAAAGGGAATGAGGTTCCTGACTTGCCAAAACCCTGTATCCAGAAAAGGTATTTCAAAACTTTTGTACTAGATTCATTCCTCTTCTCTGTCACTCGTATCACTTCACATGTCGAAATACATATAATCATATGCTATGCTAATTCTGCACATATTATGAGGTTACAATTAAGTGAAAAGTACAATTTGAGGAAATGTTGTGGGTGTGTGTGGTTTGGTTTGCGAAGTTCTAGCTTCGCCCGGGCCTTCTAGATATGGCCCGGCCTGTGTCAGCTTTTTACGGCTGTCTCATTGAGTTGTCTGACACTCGGTGCTTACCGTGGCGGCGGGATTGCCAGCAAGCGCTCCTGCCGCCATGGTGTAAGCATTTCGCATAGCCTCTTTACCAGCACGGCGGCTGTTGTGGGCGGTCCATGTCTCAGGAGTTGTGGGTGTAAACATTAAACATGTAAACATTTCTTCAAGAACGGACATGAACATGCTTTGACCATGTGACTGCCTCATAGTATTTGTAAACACTACGGGTCTTGACATTTCAAAATTTAAACTTTCCTTTTATATAAATTTCACTTAATGATCAGTGTCAATAAATAATTTCAATTTTACTCCCAGGCATTACAAAAAGACCAAGCAAGCACTCTCTCTCCCACCAGCAATCCCTCTCCCTTTAACTGGGGAATTAAAAATAAGCTAGTGGCTAGTAACAAAGGTTGTTGGCTAGCATCTGCAGCTACCAATAGCTTGTTTGGTATATCATGCACATTAAGCACCTAACATACTTGTATTAAAAAAAATAAAAGAGAAAGTTACTCAAGTGCCTGTATCTACTACTGACACCAAACAAATGATGTTGCTACTATCGGAGAAAGATGAGCTCCCTCTAATGAGCTGACAGCACTGGCTATGTTATGATGTTGTGACATTCACGACTCAATCCACCACAGCCATCGCATTAAGTTATATCATCTGCAACCAAAGGGTTAAGAGTGATCGCAATGACCCAATTTCTTTTGCCAAGGGTTCTACTATGTCCAGATCTCCACCATAGCCATCCTCCAGCATAGCTTTTTAACCTGTCCAAGGACAAGATAGATGAAACCTTATCAATGTCTGATTTCTATTCATCATTCTTCACAAGCAACTACATGTCCTTCAGTGTCTCCAAGATGAATAAGTTAATCATCTTGTTCTCACAGTTTCTCTTGGTTATGCAAACTTTATATGTCTGGATAATTCTACTTTCTCTGTTCATGCCAGCATAGATTTTCCTCTTTGATTATGTATGTCTTCTGCAATTCAATTGTATTTTTTCATCTTTTCAGGTATGCCAGTTTGCAGTCCTTTCCATCTTTTACACATTCAGAAATGAATCGTGACCAATGAGGCAGAATTACATACCTATTTGCCTCTACAGCTACTGAAGGATGTGTATACTGTAACTTATCAACAAATGTACTAGTTGACAGATGAGATATGCAAGAGGCCTGATACCAAATGGCATGCTGTGCTTTCAGTGCCAGGACAGATACTTTCACCTATCTACTCCAGTAGATGGAGAGCACAATCAGACAATGCATCAAGTACAGCATGGGGATTAGAGATTGCCAAGGACCACTCCTCAGAACATACAATTCTACCTGCCAAGAATATCAGCTGTGAGGGCATCTGCCAACAAAGTAAGGACAACAATGCAATAGGGGAGCAACACAGTTTACATGCCATAAAAGATTGAGGGTAGGAGATCTGGTGCTTATACTTTTGCTACTGAATTGTGTTCATGTAAATTGCAGTTCAATATATTAAATTCATATACACAAATTTTCTGCTCGTACTCATAAATATTCATAGAGTATCAATATAAATTTCAAGCCAAGGTCTCCTTCTGTTCATCTCTATTGGCAGTATCAAATGCAAATAACTTCTTCCTGTGTAAGGGAGCAACACAAATTCATGTTATTAAATGGTGTGGTAAAATTACCCTCTTATAAAGAGAAGAAAAAAGGAATCCCAGGCTCTCTAGCTTTGAAAT